>NW_027204281.1:0-33784 GCF_024711535.1 Dipodomys merriami | reverse complement strand
CTTGTAAGATAAAATAGTAAGAACTTAGGAATTCTAAAAATGAAAGAGTATCTGAAACTTGTGGGAATTATTTTGTGAAGGACCATGCAAGTATATTTTGGAAAAGCTTTACTTTTATTTTTGGAGGCAGAGACTCAGTATGGAGCTAAGGCCAGCCTTGAATTTGCTATCTTCCTGCCTCAGATTTCTGAGTGCTGGGATTACAGGTGTGTATCACCACCCCTGGCATGGAAAAAATTAAACATGGTTAAACCAATGAGCAAAGTTAGTATGAAATAAAGTACCTAAAAGTAGTTGTAGGGAAGACAGATAAACACGTTAGGTTGAACTATGTGATTTGCTATTTTGGATTATATTGTATTTGAATTGTATCAACGATAAGGTTGCAAACATCATGACAAGTGAGTAACTCTTTTTATATGGCAGTGTTCAGCCTAAAGTGCAGTATTCGTATTCTTATGTTGTTTGTAGGAAATGTATTGTTTTTGTTTGCTTTGAACTCTCAGGAGCTTTGGGCTAGCCCCCTCAGTGTGTTCTCTCTTCGGGAGAGGTAGAGCGAGGGGCCCAGGGAGGAGTGCGGTGCCCACCAGCGTGGGTAGATCCATGTGCCGGGCAGGAAGATGCTGCTCATGCCGGTCCCTCCGCCCACCCCGAGCCCTCGCCTCGGCGCCCTCTGGGAATGCAGCCTCCCACCTGTCTTCTTCCTTCCTTGCTTTCTTCATCTTTGGCCCTGCAGTAGCAGCTCTGGATGTCCGCTGGCCCCCATGTGGACAGCAGTGACCACGAGAGGTGTGACCAGAGGGGAAGCCTGCTCCTCTGTCCTTGCTTTCCAGCTGCTGCTCCGAGGGCCTCTTGCCTTATTCTCTTGTCCTCTGAACTTCTTCATTCTTTTGTTGTCCCTGTTTCCTTGTTCTTCGGGTTTTGGTTTATCCATGTGCCCTGCCCTTGCAAGCTTCCTGGGCTGCAATTCCTTGAGGGATGGCTTTTCCACTAGCCAGTGGCAGTTCGGTAAAGAGGGTGTCTTTGTACAATTCCCGATTGCCATGTTTCTGTATGGATTGCCATCCTATTTTCTTAGCCAAGCCGTGTGCTGGAGAGATTGCACTGAGATGTGGGCCACTGCTCCTGTTGTCCTCAGGCATCCTGGTGAATCCCATGCTGCAGCGTGCCCTCGCGCTGGCCAGCCTCGGGGGCCACAGCCGGCCTGTGGCGCTCTCACAGATTAGCCATGTCCTCACTTCTCCTGGAGTCCTGGTGGTGATTTTATCCCTGATTCTCTGGCCTTAAGTGGAAGGAACAAGAAAACTAGGAAGTTCGGTCCATCATAAAAACAAAACACAATTTCTTTTTCAGGTTGGTAGCGATTTAAGCCTAGCGGGCACTGACCCAGAATCATTTTTGCTGATTGCACCTCCAGTGTAGAGCCTCAACCCTTCTGCCCCGCATAATTTGTTCCCACGTGGTGTTTTGTACTTCTGCGGATTGAATTCTGGCCTAATTGTCCCTGTCGTCTTTGTTCACTTGCCAGGTTTGCCGTGGCTTTCACCCAGTCCATGAAGGAGAAGGCGCAGGCCCAGTGGGTATGTGCTCACCCAGTGTTCCCTTGTTCGTCCGTCCCTCATGGTGGAAAGGTAGACCTGGGGGCCGAGGGTCACTCTTGTTAGATGCCACGGGCCTGGTGTGGGCACAGCAGCCTGTATTTCCCATGGGCTGATTTATTTTTTTGGGGGGGTAATATACTTTCACAACTTCACGGCCTTGGCTTTTTGGGTGCTATCATTGGATGCCAAGAATAACCCGCAGTCCAGTCTTTTAACATTTTGTGTTTTTTCTTTGAGTTGTTGGAGTGAGAAGAGTTACAGGTTGTCTTACAAAGTCTGCAGCAAACTCAGAAACCTGAGAGCCACACACTCATGAGTGGCACAGGTGATTTCTTGGGCAATACTGTTTATTCGAAGGGTGTTCAGAGAGTCAGGACCAGTGAATGTATGGGCAAATGAGTTCACTTGTTGTCTCACCTATTCAATATGCTGTGCTTGGCAGGTGAAGGGAGCGGGGTGGGTAAGGGGGTTCTCAGGGAGTTGGAGAGCCCCCCGTGAGCCCGTGCTGTCTGCAGAAGTAAGGAGAGCCAGGGGGTCAGCATGCTCTGGTGATGCAGGTTTTGAGCAATTAAGTTTTGCTCTTCATTACAGAACCATCGGTTTTTGATTCTAGTTTTTTCTTCTACTTTAGTGAGCACCTATTTGGTACAGGTGCAGATGAGTCCATTTTTCCCAGTTATAATCAGACCTGAATCAACTTTCAACAATCCCCTATTAGGGAGATTGGTGGAAGTTGCTTCTTATTGCCTTTGTGATGTCAAAAGTGAGACTATATATTTACATGGAGTTTATGTAGGTCAGTGTGATTTTTGAGCACAAATATTCAGTCCGAAACCTGTGTGCTTTATCTTCTTTGAAAGAGGTGATTCAGTGAAGGCAAGGTGTGCACACTGCTTCACGTACAACACTTGTACTAGCCAACGGAAACACAGCGCAAGCCACAATGAGTCACAGGCGTAACTAAAAGCTTTCCAGCAGCTGCATAAGGAAATAGATGGCAATGAGTGAAATTAACTTCAGTGTATCTTTATTAACCCCTGTCTGCCGTTCACAGTGCTGCCGTGGAGTGTAGTTCTGAGAAGGCCTTCCCATGGACCTCAGCTGTGGCCGCAGGCCACACCCCTATCAGGAGGGACTCAGGACTCAGGGGCCTGGTTCCTTCTAGGAAAGAACCCATACTAAAGTCCACCAGAGGGGCTGGGAAGGTGGCTCAGTGGTAGAGCGCTTGCCTTGCATGGATGAGGCCCTGGGTTCGATTCCTCAGCACCACATAAGCAGATTTTTTAAAAAAGCCCAAAGTGGCGCTGTGGCTCAAGTGGTAGAGCGCTAGCCTGGCGCTGAAGAGCTGAGGGACAACGCCCAGGCCCAGAGTTCAGGCCCCACGACTGGATCCCCCAAATAAATAAAGTCCATCAGAGGCTGGGATGTCCAGGGAGGAGCCTGTGGAGTGTGCTCAGCCTCAGGGATGCTGACTATGTTCAGTGTTCCCAGTTTTTATTGGGGTTTCTATGTGTGACTGATGCTGTGTGTCGGCGTGGCTGACAGTTTCTGTGTGTAGGTGTGACTGATTCAGTAGTCGTAGGCAGGCTGACACTACTTGGTCCAACATTCCTACCATGAATCCTGAGTCTGGTCTTTCTGGTTTGGCCAACTCCAACCCTGGAAAGATTGATTGGGTGTGTCTGGTCCTGGCTGAGGTCTAGACAGGGACATTCCTGCGAGAATCACCGCTGCCAGCGAAGCCACAGGGCCAAGTTCTTTACAATGTACCCACTGTGTCCAGGACTCAGCATGTAGCTCCTACCCGCAGAGCCCCCATGCACGCTCCAGGTACTCGGTGTCCTCCCCGCACTGTAGCCTACCACCTGCCCTTGAAGGGAGCCGGTTCAGGGCGTCTGAAACACTTGCTCAAACAGCACGCCATCCCAGGAGACGCAGTGACAGCAGTGGGCCGGATGAGGGCTGTTCTACCCCATGGGTCAGCTTCAGCTCTGAGGAGGCCAGGCATCTTGGGGAGGCTACTTTGTCTTCTGCTAGTGGCTGACTGGCTCTACACAAATTAGTTTGATTGGATTTCAATAAAGATGGGTTTACATCAGCTCTTTTAATTTGAGCTGCATTTATTGAGGCCCAAGTCATTATTTTTTATTGCTGTTCTTATTGGCCCTAACTTGACAGCCTACCTGCTTTGTGGTGGCCAGTCCTAGGCTTTTCCCCCGGCCAGCGCCACGCTGCTGGCCGTGTGTCCACACTCCTGTTGTGCTTCTGGAAGCGCTGCTCTCTTGCTTTGTGGGGCTGTGTACTGCTCCTTTCCCACTGTGAGGTGAGCACTGTAGAGATTTAGGAAGCACAGAAACTCAGGCTTTCAGTTTCTTGTTATACTACTGTATTCCAGGTCTGGTCCAAGCTTAGAATGCTTTCTCTGAATTCACCAGGCTTTTTCTAGGAAATGTAAACATTTTTACCAAAATAATAACAATAATAATAATTAACTTGTGTGTCAATGACTGCTGTTTGTCCCACCACAAGTCCCTATTTTGTTCAACCTTACCTAATTCTCTAAATTTAAGAATTGATCTAGGAAATTCTTAAAATCACAAGGGAGTGATTACTGCTTGACGTGGTTATCACATTGAAAGAAGCATGGTAAGGGGCAGGGGGCACACCGTGCTCTGGGCTGAGGGGCAGGGGGCACACCTGTGCTCTGGGGGCACACCATGCTCTGGGGGGCACATCATACTCTGGGGGGCACACCGTGCTCTGGGCTGAGGGGCAGGGGGCACACTGTGCTAGGGGCTGAGGGGCAGGGGGCACACCGTGCTCTGGGCTGAGGGGCAGGGGGCACATCGTGCTCTGGGCTGAGGGGCAGGGGGCACACCGTGCTCTGGGCTGAGGGGCAGGGGGCACATCGTGCTCTGGGCTGAGGGGCAGGGGCACACCTGTGCTCTGGGCATTGAGGTGAATCGCTTACTGTTATCCTTTTAGTATTTTCTCTCTTTTTAAGTTTTATCTCATTTTTCCCCTTCCCGCCTTTTCCCACGAGTTACATAGTTCATTTTTTATGTAGTGTACATTGAATGCAATGACTGCATTTCCAGTCCTTTCTATTTGAGTCAGTGCCCTCTGGGGCTTACTCTTCTCCACCTTGTAAAGAAAAATCATGCCATTCTTAAAGTAGTTGTATTGGGCAACTCTTCAGTTTTATTTTCAGTATATGTGTATGCTCATCAAAATTCGTTGGAAGTTAAAATATAGAAAGCAAGACAGATTTCAGTGGTGGCCATGGGCAGAGCTCACACTGCAGGTGAGCTCAGCAAGTCCGTGGGGGTGTTTGTGCTGTCCTAACCTCACCACAGCTGTTCACAACTCCCCAGTTAGGGCAGGAAAGCACATCCTCCTTTCTCCCTGGCCACCGCCTTCTGTCTTGTTGTCTCTGCAGATCATCTGGACGATAGCTGTAACTGTACCACACACCTCTGATCTGATTTTCTGTGATGTGGGGTTCTTCAGGCTGCCTGATTGGTGGGCTGGCCTCACACAGAGCCCCATCTGCTCTGCCCAGCAACGTTTCGGAAGCGTATCACTTTAATGATGTCTTTAGTTTAAGATGGCCTGTACTTGGGTTTCTTCAGAAATGTACATGCTGTGTACTTTTCCCCTTATGTTTGGTCCCTGGGAATTGAGATGTCTTAAAGAAACCTTGCCAGAATGAGGCACGGCAGAGCTTCCGAGCGCTCCTGTCCCGTGACCTGGGCTCCCGCCTGGGCCAGCCGGGAGCCTGGCCTCACCTTGGGCAGGGGGCTTCAGGCGGGTGGGAAGCTTCCCAGCGTCTCTTCAACTGAGATGAAGTTGTTGGAAGGACGGAAACCCCTAGTCGGCTGCACCCCTGGCCTGGGCTTCGTCCAGGGTGGATCGTCCCCCATCTCCTCTCCTGATGCTGGCACCGTCATGCCCCCATGAGCGTTTTTGTGACTTTTCGGTGGTCCAGCTCAGAGGCAGGGTTGTGTCTCCCTTATCCCTTCTTTTTGAATATTGCTTTCTTTCCTTGCTTGGTAACATATTTTTTAAGAGAAAAAGAACAAAGAGAGAAAGAAAAAAAAAAAGGACACTGTAGCCCATGAGACATTCCCAATTTATATCTAATCTATGTCACAGACCTATATTGTGAGCATTGTAGGTATGGGCCATGATTTCTTTGAAGCAGTTTGTAATTGTTTTACAAAGCTAAAATCAAAAGCTATATTGTAACTTCAAAGAAAATGTATCATTCATTTGTTGCCTACACAGTACCAGGTTGTGCTTGTATTACAAAAGTAATAATCTGTCATGGTTTCCATTTACATAGTGTAACCTCAGAAGATGAGCTTCTGTGTTATTTTGGTTGCTGTTGTCTGTTCTTTTGTTATAAAAATTGGGTTTCTTACAAAGCCATACCTGTTTACAAGCATCTATCCAATGGGGTTCTGGCTTTAAATACTTAATAATGGGGTCACATGATCTAACTTCATATACCTTCAAATTCATTCAGTCTTCCTTTTTTTTTTTTTGTTGGTCGTGGGACTTGAACCCTGGGCCTGGGTGTTGTCCCTCAGCTCTTCAGCTCAAGGCTAGTGCTCTACCACTTGAGCCACAGCGCCACTTCCAGTTTTCTGGTGGTTCATTGGAGATAAGAGTCTCGCAGACTTTCCTGCCCAGGCTGGCTTTGAACCGTATCCTCAGATCTCAGCCTCCTGAGTAGCTAGGATGACAGGCATGAGCCACCGGGGCCCACCTCCTTTTTAATTTTTTTAATTTTACGTATCAATGAGATAATTTAGCAAAGCAAATAGTTATACACAGAACATGGACTCCTGCTAGCTCAGAGCAAATGGAGCAAGAAATACTGAGCAGAGAAAACTGTTTGTATGTGTAACGCTGTAATACAGAACATGATTTCCAAAATCAATACAAGCTAATTTGCTTTTGCCAGATTTCTTGTAGTACATCATTTAAGAAAAACCCGGTCTAGATTTCTTCTATATAGTACCTCTGTTTTTTTTACTTGCTCAGGGGAGCGCTTACAGTATTGTCGGTGGCACACTTTGGAAGTCTGTGAGACTGGACACTTACTTCCCAGGCTTTCACTAAAATTTAGCAAGGTACCACCGAGAGGTGAAGAGGAGACGGTAAATCCGCAGGTCTGCATGCACAGTCACTGGTTTTGGAGTTGAGATAACAGTTTAGTGAATTTTTTTTAGTGAGGAAAGGAACTTTTGTGACAGGAGCACTCTGAGTTTATATATTTCTAGTTGCCATGTGTCTCTCTAAGGACAAAGGCCTGATTATAGCTCATTTCTGCCTCACCTTCCAGAATCAAGTTTCTCTGGTGTGTCAGCCTCCTGCCTCCCCCAGGCTTCAAAGCCTTCTGGTAGGATCTCTGTGGGCTCAGCACCTTTGTGCACAGGCTTCTGTCCAGCACCTCAGCCACAACTGGGGGTGACAGCTTCTGAGATGCTTGCCCTCCCGTGGCTCTGCTCAGCTTCCTGCCAGAGGAAGGATGGGGGTCTGTCAGCCTCAGCTTCCACTGGTCGCCAAGGCCATTTTCCCCGTGGAAGCTGGCGGGGTTTTCGTCTTTGTGTTTGTTTTTTATTGTAGAAGCACTGTACAGAGTGGTTACAGTCACACGAGTAAGTAACAAGTACATTTCCTATCGAGCGTTGTTACCTCCTCCTTTACTGGCATTTTTTTTTTAAACTAGAAGGGAAAGGGAGTTTGCAGCTCATTTCCTACGATCTGCTACTCAAGGGCATCTGCATGGCCCATCTACTGCATGGTACTCTTGAGAGGGACAGGTGTTGGGGGTCTCTAGTTTGGGGGTGAGATATGACATGTGATGCAGAGGGCAAAACCAAACCAACTGAGCCAGTGCATTGCAGGCCCCAGCCTGGAAGCCACACTCCCCAGACCTTCCACCATGGGGCCAGGCCAGGGCTGCCCCTCCCTTTCCATGCCTTCCCTGCCTTGCCCCAGGCCTCTTCACCCCAGCTTGGTCCCCAAATTTAGGACTGGCTTGGGGACCAGGGGGACAGCCCCCTGCTTGCAGTGACATGGCCATGTTGCCCTCCGGGTGGTACCACGGCCTGTCGCCTCACAGGATAGGGCTGTGCTGCGGTGACTAGCTAAGTCAGTCATTCCCACATTCATCTTGAGTACAGGCCACAGAACAGGGTGCACGTTTGGGGCTTGGTCAGTGTTGGCAGCCGGGGAGCGGTCCTTCAGCACTGAACGGCAGCCACGTGGTCGATCCCTGTGGAGCTGTGGCTCTCTGTTCCCAGTGGCCTCCACCTCCTGTCTCATCTTGATGCCGAAACCTTCTGCCACCATTTCTCAGTGAACTGGAGAAATAGATTCTTTTGAGTAGTTTTGCAACAGTTCACACAAGGAATAGTGGGTTGGTATCTTGGAACAGATGCCTACAAGGTCAGTGCAAAGGGTTGCTTCTGCCCTGGACGTTGGAGGTGTCGGAGCAGCAGTGCTGCCTGAGACCTACCCTGGCACAGGGCCTCACCACTGCCTGAAACTGTGTGTCTTCCTGGTACAGGGAATCTGCCCCCTAGTGCCCTTCAGGGCCCCCTTTCTTCCCACGACCCTCCCTCTTTCATTCTTTCCCTTCTTTTCTCCCTCTCTTTTTCTTTGTCTGATTTTCCTCCTTTTCTCCCTCTTCCTTTCTCCCTCTGCCCTAATAGCTGGGGGATTCTCTTCTCCATTCAAGGGTGTTCATTGCTCCCAGAACTCAGGACACCAGCTGCCCAGTGGCTCTGCCCGTGCTCCAGCTTCAGAAACTATCATAGCAGAATGTTAAACCAGCATCAGTCTCATTTCAGGGATGTCTTTCTCTTTGTGCTTCTTATCTTACCAATGCTTTGTTTATAATAGCAAAGTCTGTTAACAGCAGGAGTAAACCTGTGCTCTTAAAGGTGTGAGCAGTATGTCAATAACTTGTAAATGTTTTCCAACGGAAATTTAGTGACTTTCATCTCTAAAAAGCATAAAATAGACCATCAAATTTACTTTTTTTTTTTCTTTCTTCCTTCTTTTCAAAAGCCTCATGCAACGGGGAAGATCTATATCCAGAGCCAAGGTAAAGATTCAATTAAAAAAAATGTGTGTGTGTGTGTGTGTGTGTGTGTGTGTGTGTGTGTGTGTGTGTGTGTGTGTGTATACTTTAAGTGATATATTCTGAAATGTTTACTCATGACATACAATGATTTCTGGTATTTACTGGTATTTACTTAGAATGCATACATTTTCTCATTGACTTCTAACATTAGAATAAAAGATGCATGGGACAAATTATAAAAGAGTAATTACTGGGCACCTGTGTTCACATCTGTAATCCTAGCTACTCAGGAGGCTAAGAGCTGAGGATCATGATCTATAGACAAACAAATCCTAGAGACTTTTATGTCTGAATACCCAGCAAAAAACTAGAAGTGGAGGCATGGCTCAAGCCCTAGAGCACCAGCCTCCAGTGATAAAAGCTCAGCAAGAGGGAAAAGCCCTGAGTTCAAGCCCCCAGTACAAGTATACACACACACACACACACACACACTCATGAATAAGTTAATGCCAGTCACTTAACACTTTTCACCAATAGAAGCACAGCACACTCCATCCCAGTACCCTTCACTGAGCAAACAGGACAAAGTGCTGAGCACCTCTAAGCTGGCTTGCCTGAGGGTACCTGGTCTCTTCTCACGCCCCCCCCCCCCCCCCCCAGGGTGTGGCAGCTGGCTCTCTTACCCAGACACTCTCTTAGCCAGCTCCACTTGCTCTTGCAAACCGGAACTGTGTGTCAGCGTGGAAGGCGAGGCCCAGAGAAGGACATGTGACCAATCCTAAGCCTAGGTGAGCCCAGAACGTGCAAGGTTCAGGGCCTGGGTGCTGTCCCCGAGTTCTTTTTGCTCCAGGCTAGCACTCAAACCTTCCACTTTGAGCCACAGCACCACTTCTGGGTTTTGTGGAGGTTAATTGGAAAGGAGGGTCTCATGGGACTTCTCAGCCTCCTGAGTAGCTGGGATACAGGTGTGAGCCACCGGCACCTGCCTTGAATTTTCATAATTTTTGAAAAATTGAAATTTGGACTGGGATGGAGCTCAGTAGTAGGGCACTTGCCTGGCACGCGCAAGGCCTTGGGTTCCAGTCCTAGCCCTGGAGAAACCTAATGAACCCATCTGAGGACAGAGAACAGATGATCGTGGGGATTTGGTGAAGGAGGTTAGGGAATCTAGATGAAGATGGAAGTTGTTAGGTGGGGCGGTGAGCAAGGGTGTGAGCCAGAGCTTGTGTAGTGGTGAATAATGCAGAACCCCTTTCCGTGATGATGAGCTGGAGATCTGGACAGCAGGGGGCTGAGCCCGGCAGCTGTTTACATGAGCCACAGGCTGTACCTCGGCTCCGTTCCCTGGCTTGGGACCATGGGACCTGAGTGAAGCCCTTGGGCCCTGAGTAGCTTGCTAAGAACCCAAGCTTGGAAGCAGGGTGACCTGTGACTCTGTCTGCCTTTTCTGGTTCTTTCCCCCAGGAATTGCAGCCACACCCAACCCTGCCTTCAGCTGGAAGGAGTTTCTCCAGCGTTCAGGTAAGGGGTGCTTCGAAATCTTCCACTACCTAAAGTTGCAAAGATGTTCTTTCTTTTTTTCTCCTTCCAGAGTTTTATCATTTTTAATGCTTTCAGTTAAAGTCACCTGAAATTAATTTTTGTGTGAGTGTGAGGTAAGAATTTATTCACTTTTATGTCCCACTACTCCACTGTTATTTATTGAAAGTATTCTTTTCCATTGAATTACCTTTACTGAAAATTTAATTTACTATGTGTGAGTTTTGTTGGTATGTCAATTGATTGGTCTTTATGCAAATATTAACTGCCCTGTTGACATAGGTTTCAATAAGTCTAGAAATGAAGTGGTTTGTTAGTCAAAACACAATAGCTGTTACAGATTTGTGGCATGTCCATACAGATTTTAGGATCATCTCATCAGTTTCTGTAAAGTCCTGTTGCATTAATTAAATTAATGTAGAGATTAATTTAGAGAGAGCTGACATCTTTTTTTTTTTTTTTTTTTTGGGTCCGGTTATGGGGCCTGAACTCTGGGCCTGGGAACTGTCCCTCAGCTCTTCAGCTCAAGGCTAGCACTCTACCACTTGAGCCACAGCGCCACTTCCGGCTTTTTTCTTTTTGCTTATGTGGTGCTGAGGAATCGAACCCAGGGCCTCATCCATGCAAGGCAAGTGCTCTACCACTGAGCCAACTTCCCAGCCCGAGCTGACATCTTAACAGAATGATATATCTTAAAACTCTCTGACTGTGATCTACCTATCCATTTAATTACATCTTAATTACTTCGTAATCTTCATCTTCATAGAACCTTCGTGCCTCTGTTTATATTGTGAGTTTTAATTCCTTTGCAGTATTCTTTCCAACATTACAAACACATTAGACCTCCGTCCCTGGCTGGACACGTAAGTTTTTACAGCACTTTTGCGTGCACTGCCGGCAGTGGTAGGGCTGTAAACTTCACACAGTGCCCAGTTCTTTCCTTAGGAGGAATTCCGCACACCAGCATCCCCACCTTTAACTGTGCTCTTAACCACAACTCTCAGCATCTTGAAAGATCCTCCCCTTTGGGTGGCCTCCCTCAGCACTGGTCCTCAGCTCATCGGCGGTGGGGAGAGGGCGGTCCCCGGCCTGTGGTAGAGCTGAGGGCTTCTCATAATGTGTAAGCTTAGCTTACACAGCATTTTCCTGCCTAAAGTCCTTGAATCTAGGATGTTTGGTTTACCACGAATGAGTTCCACAGTGTGTATTCTTTAAGATTGCAGCTCCCATTCAGGTGTCCAACCTAGTTAATTCTGAGCCAAGATGCCAGAACAGGTAAAGTTGGCTTTGCACATGGAGCTGGAAGCATGAGGATTCTGTCTACCTTCCCCAGCGGTGCCCGCCCAGAGCGCCGGGCAGAGGGTTGGGCCTTCAGCCCAAGTTGCAGGTCTTGCGACACTCTTCCCAGAAGAGCCTACAAATGCAAAGCAACGCGCAGACATGCCCGGAGCCTGCTTTCATTGCAGACACTTCAAACGATGGATGTCAGCATTCGTTTTCCTTGAAAAGAAAAATCTCCAAGCCTTTTATTGAAATAATTTTCGTGATGTGTTCATCAATGCCAGTGACAGCGGCATGGCCGCTGTCAGCCTTACAAATAACCCACGCCCTCCGATCACTCCATCACGTCAGCGTGCGTGCCATTGCTCAGGACCAGGGGCCCTCTGTAAATTGCCCGCTGTAAAGTTACTTCATCCCCAATCTATCACAGGACACAATTGCAGCCCAAGTGAGACCCATCATTTCCAAAAGCACAAGGGTTGATACCAAATTCTGTCCACCCGTGGCTAATGTCTAGTCTTGCTGCTGAGCAAATTAACAGAAGCGAAGGGCTTTTAAATACTCCTCAGGAGACCCACTGGGCTCCAGCTTAATGTGGTGCAGTGAGAAGTCATGAACGTGGCACAGAGAGCCTGTGGCAGTGGCCGGTGGCTGGCTGGGAGAGAAGGCCCTAGGGGAGCTGTAGCATTCATCTGTGTCTCTGGGTTTTATGCTCCGGCATCCGTCCTCATTTGTTTGGTCCTTTGTCTTTGTCGTGTTGTGGGCTCTGGGGATGGACTGTCCTCATCATCCCTACTCCATCTTACATGGCCTCCGGAGCATGGGATCTTGATGACAGAATGTTGCCTCTGAGCTCTGTGAACCGTTCCTCCCATCCGTACATCAGGAGAAGGGAGGGGGCTCTCCTCAAACCCTCCATCTCAGTAGCCGGGAAGCCCATCGGTCATGCGGCTTTGTGCTCTACTTTCTGGGTGTCTGATGACAAGGCTTTGCAGCATGCTCCCTCATCTGACATGAGGCAGGTCTTCCGACAAAGCCCCGTCATGCCTCTGAACCCCAGCCAGCCAGTGGGTTTCTTTTCGTTTATAACATGGACCCAGCTTCAGGCTTGCAAGCGTCCGTGTTCAGACAGGTCAGCCAAGGACAGACAAAGAACGCAGTGAATTAAATGCGGTAAGTGGCATTGCTTTTTCATGGGATGTTTACGACATTTATTCTGATAGGAAGATACAGATATAGAAGTCAAGTGACTGCCCTGGCCTTTGTGGTTTTTTCTGCAGTTGTAGATACAGGTAAAAATGTTATTATGATTCAGTATTCCACAGTTTCTGCTTGTAAATCCTCATGACTGACACTTCTAAGTAATGATCCTTGCAGACCATCCAACCAAAACCTGGGGAAGAAGAGCACTTAATTCAGACTGGACCATATGTCCTGGGCATTTTTTTTTGAGTGCTTTCCATTTTATTTTACTTCTCTATTACTTGTTTATTTATAGCCCCATCTCTGTCTCTTTCCCTGTCTCTGCCTTTCTTTATTAAATCTCCAGTTGTGTTTCTCTCTGGAGATCCTAACTCCTGCTTTCATTTTTCTCTCCTCCTGGCTATAAGAAAAGTCACTTGTGTTTCAGATGCAAGGTGGGGGTTACTAGTAGCTGGTAACTCTTTGTTCTACACCAGCACAGAATCAGACTTTCCAGCTAAGATTTACTAAACCTAACATGCTTGACTGAAGTGCTTGAATACCTTTCTTCTCATGCATGTGAAGAATAGAAAGAGAATTTGGAGCAGAGTCTGGGGATGGACTGGAAGGTGGAAGATGGAGGGGGCCTCTGTCACCAGCCCTAGGTGCATCTCACTAAGGTTCAGACAGTGCCGTGTTTAGTCCGGTGGTGCCAGAACACAACAATGAATAAAAACACGATTCTGCAGGAAACGATGTTATCGGAAAGACACATAAATGTGTGTGTTTGTAAGTGATGAGCTCACGCCTTGACTCACATTTCACCTGAGTACTAGAGAAAACATAGACAATAAAAAGTGAGAACTGAATTAAAACAAGGAGCAGAGTTCACAGAAACACAAGGCAGATGCCAACCTCGACTCCCAGCAGAGGTACCAGTGCCATCTGTTTAGTTTAGGTTTTTTTTTTTTTTTTTTTTTTTTTATTTTGGGTCCCGTCGTGGGGCCTGAACTCTGGGCCTGGGCGCTGTCCCTCAGCTCTTCAGCTCAAGGCTAGCGCTCTACCACTTGAGCCACAGAACTACTTCCGGCTTTTTTCTTTTTGCTTATGTGGTGCTGAGGAATCGAACCCAGAGCCTCAGGCATGCAAGGCAAGCACTCTACCAGTGAGCCACCTTCCCAGGCCCCTTTTTTTGTTTTTATCTACATTTTGCAAACTCTGTAAGTAATTGTCCACGGAGGAGGGGGTTCCTCGGTTTGTGAGGACAGCCTCTCTGTGGATGCCACCCCTCTCCCATCTCCCCTGTCTCTCTTTAAAATCCACAAGTGGATGCAGCACATCCCCAAGGTGGCTGGGGGCTGTGTGGCGTCTGGGCTACCGTACACCGTAGTTGCTGCCCAGGAGGGGCGGGCCTGCGGTCAAGCGTGTCCTTCCTGTCTGTGAGAACAACCCTTGTGTCCCCAACAAGTGCACAAAAGACACTCGACTCCAACTGCTGGGGCAGCATTGTATTTTTCTTAAATCCTAGAATAAGACCAGGCATCTGGCGCTTTGTTCTGTCACTCTCTAATTTAATTTCCTGAATTCCCATGACATTTACTCTCCTGCCCGGGAAGAAGATGGGAAAGAGGCAGGGCGTAGAGAATTAGCTCTGTCCCCTTCTGGGCCAGCAGCCTCAGAATCAATTTAGAGCTAAGGATGAGCACTCTAAAAAATTGAAATGAAACAGACTAGAAAACATCACAGTGCTTTGCAGAGACTAAAGCATCCCCTCCCATTTCTTATTTACATGTATTAGTTGGACAACGGAGTTTCATGTCACCGTGATGTTTCCATGCGGGCATACAATGTACCCCTATCAAATTCACCCTCCTTCCCTCTTTCTCATTTATCTTCCCCTTTCTCCACAGGTTGTATTGTTCCATTTGCACATGTGTGTATAAAGTACCTTCCTCTTCCTTTTCACTTCCTGTCCCAGCTCGGCACCCACTCCCAGACAGAACCCATTTTCCTGTGCTGCACACAGCATCTCACCTCTAGTCAGGGGCTGCGCCCTGGGGATCAGCCTCCAACTCAGGGCCTTTGCAAGGACTCAGGACCTGGAGGGAGCAGGGCCAGATTGCTCCCAGACCTCACCAGGGCCCACGCCTTCACACAGTCCTCAGCCCGGGCCTTTCACATCGCAGCAACACAGAGCTGTGCTCGGCTGCAGCTCCCAGGTCATTCCTGGGGTCCGTTGTTTGGCTCTTTTACACCCCTCCTTCAGTGGTGCACCTGTCTGCTTTGTCTTTGGAGAGCCTTCCTTCTTTTCCTCTTGCTCCTGTGTGCACAGGTGTCCCACCAGATCAGAAGTGTGACCAAGGGCACCATGTCTTAACCACCTCGCTTGGAGGCACACAGATTTTTGTGACTAGATGGACCGTGCACGTACACATATGTGTATGCATGTATGCGTGTGCACCTAGGTCCTGCATGCCAGGCTGGGGTCTCTGATATTAATTAAGGTGGTGTCTTCTGTTTTCTCCGTACATGGTGTTGTTTACTTTGTAGGCAGTACATCCTTCTGGCAAAGGTGCTCTATGTCTTTGTCCTCATCAGACTGGTTCTTGCCTGGGAATGTGGACATTTCTCATACCCAACCCCACTCTCCTTGGATTTTTTTTGTCAGTCATAGGGCTTGAACTCAGGGTCTGGGTGCTATCCCTGAGCTCTTTTACTCAAGGCTAATGTACCACTTTGAGCCACAGAGCCACTTCCATTTTTCTGGTGGTTAATTGGAGATAAGAGTCTCACGGACTTTCCTGTCCAGGCTGGTTTTGAACCATGATCCTCAGAACTCAGCCTTCCGAGTAGCTGGGGTGATAGGTGTGAACCACTGGTGCCTGGCTTTAGCTTTTATTGAAGAACAGAATATGATTTATTAAAGAGAAGAAGAGTTGTCTTCTCACCTCAGAGTCCCAGACCTGACCAGATTCTCTGACCTTGAGTTCATGTTCTGCACATAGTATCTAGCTCAGAGATCAGGTCGCAAAAGTGATCATTCAGGCTTGGATTAAAGACATCTCAGCAAGATTGTCGTGTGTGTGTGTGTGTGTGTGTGTGTGTGTGTGTGTGTGTGTGTGTGTGTGTGTGTGTGTGTGTGTGTGTGTGTGTGTGCGCGTGTGTGTGTGTGTGTGTGCGTGCGTGCGTGTGTGTGTGTGTGTGTGTGTGTGTGTTGCTATGAGGGATATCTCAGCATGTCAGTAAAGGTTTTCTACAGAGCAAATTGGGTATTGGTTTTTAAGATTATCTGGTGTCACTGTACGTTATTATAATCAGACAGAGTAATTAAATTTTTACTCAAGATTTACAGAAGCAAAAGGAAAGGAGGCTGTTTGCATTAAAGGCTTATCCTGGGCAAGACCACCTTGAACTTGCTTCTTTTTATGGCCAATGACACCGATTGTGGATTCTGAAGTTTTAGATGAGCATGTGTCACGTGTATTAATAACCACCGTTGAGCCAGTTGCCTGTGGAGGTCTAATAAACCACCAGGAGATTTACTGGCTTAAAACAGTGGCTCCAGAACTTAGCCAATGATGTGGAGTGGACAGTTTTGTTGCTCTGAGGTTCCACGGGCAGTGCCTGCCTGCTGCACACATGCTCTGAGCTCACACACAGGCCCGACAGGCCCCACCAGTGAGGGTCAGAGTGCAGGTCCCGGGCCAGCCCTGAGGCCAGGGGTAGAGCTGGCAGCCCCACGTACCAGTGGAAAGAGTTGTCAGGAGTGGATATCCCAAGCTACTCCTCACACCTCACTGTGAGGCCAGGTAAGCCTTTCTGGACAGAGAGGGAAAGAGAGAGAGAGAGGAGGGGAGGGTGGGAAGGAGGGAAAGAGAGAGAGCCAGAGAGGACAGAAGAGAAAGTAGGGGGAGAGAAACAGAAAGAAAACTTTTTCCAGAGACAAAGAGATCTAATGGACAAATCAAAACCAGCTGGGTGAGGTGTCCTGCTTGGTGACTGGATACCTCCAGACACATGGTCACGTACACATGCATACCTGAACTCTCAAGTACATGAATACATAAGCCACTCTCGTCAACAAGATGTTGCTCCCACTGGTACTGTGTGCAGGTACCCCCGGGGCCTCTGGCTTGCATCTCCCGCATGGCTGGGTGGTCGGTCCCTGGCCTCATCCCTCCTCGTTTTCACAGCAGCAACGTGGACTTCACAGGCTGGGCAGAGCTTGGGTTTGCCCTCCCAGGAGGAACCCGATTCACAGTTGGCAGGTCGGGGTGCCTGCTAGGAGTAGAAAGTTCTGTTAGGGAGCCGGGGGTCTCCGGCGGTGGTGCTGGTGCCACCTCTGGTGGCCTCGTGCGGCGAGGGCCAGCGGGATACTCCCCGCTAGTGTGTCCTCTCCTCTTCTGTGACAGAGATCAACCAAAGCGCTGACAACCTGTGGGTTTTCCTCCTGATCTGCGGACTTCGGCAAGTGAAAGACCCTCTGTTCTTGGTGGACGCATTTTCTGGTATGGGCCACCCCTCCTCACTGCTGGATTCTGTTTAGAGATGGCTGGCAGTGTCACTGTCCATTTTCAGGGCTTCAAGCTTACACCAGAGCGGGACTTCTAGATTGTTGCTGTGGAAACAACCAAAAAGATAATTTATGGGATTAATATCTCAGCATAGTAATTTCAGTGTTGTTTTCCGCTTGCCTGTGTGTCCTTTAGGTCCGGAGGACATCATAAAAATCGCACACAACTTATAAGGCTGAAAGAGTTTTATCTGGAAATATCGCATACACACTCCTGTCTAGGATATGCCTGTGGTCTGGCTTTGTAGCTTAAACTGATGGCATGTAATCCTGTTTATCTGTCCCGGAGCCCAGATTAGGTTTCAGTGACAATGTAGTGTATTAGAAATCCATTAGAAATCACATTCTCGGGGGGGGGGGGGGAATATCATTTAATTGTGTAAAGTGTCAAATATTTAAATTCCAAATAAGTACAACTTATATTGGCAAATAACAGGGATGAAGCCATAATGATCTGAGATAGTTTACGTAATAATTTATGTTAAACTTAGCTGTTTTCCCAGATACGTTTTTAAAGTTTTAAAAACCCACTTTAGAAGTTTTGTTTTCTCCTTTTCAAGAATGGCATGAGGAGGAGCCTGGTGTTTACCTGGTGATTGTTGGCCCTGAGGTAAGTCCACAGGCCATGACTGTTTTCTAAATTGGTTGTGTTACTCTCTAGCCAACTGTATTCTTTGTATGTGCTTCTCACTTGAGTGAGAATGGCGCCCATTGGGTTAAACCCTGCGCCCTGCGTCTTCCCCGCGTCTTCTTCCTTCACTGAGAGCTGGGGCTCAGTGAGCACTGAAGGGGTGAGTGGGGTGTTCTGCGGGGCGTGGCTTTCCCAGCTCACCTCCTGTGCCTGTGCTGTGAGATCACGCTGACTCGGGCGCCCATGGGCAGTGACGGGGTACCCAGGCTGTGCTGTGAGATCACGCTGACTCGGGCGTCCATGGGCAGTGACGGGGTACGCAGGCTGTGCTGTGAGATCACGCTGACTCGGGTGCCCATGGGCAGTGACGGGGTACCCAGGCTGTGCTGTGAGATCACGCTGACTCAGGTGTCCATGGGCAGTGACGGGGTACCCAGGCTGTGCTGTGAGATCACGCTGACTCGGGAGCCCATGGGCAGTGACAGGGTACCCAGGCTGTGCTGTGAGATCACGCTGACTCGGGAGCCCACGGGCAGTGACGGGGTACCCAGGCTGTGCTGTGAGATCACGCTGACTCAGGTGTCCATGGGCAGTGACGGGGTACCCAGGCTGTGCTGTGAGATCACGCTGACTCGGGAGCCCATGGGCAGTGACAGGGTACCCAGGCTGTGCTGTGAGATCACGCTGACTCGGGAGCCCACGGGCAGTGACGGGGTACCCAGGCTGTGCTGTGAGATCACGCTGACTCAGGTGTCCATGGGCAGTGACGGGGTACCCAGGCTGTGCTGTGAGATCACGCTGACTCGGGAGCCCATGGGCAGTGACAGGGTACCCAGGCTGTGCTGTGAGATCACGCTGACTCGGGAGCCCACGGGCAGTGACGGGGTACCCAGGCTGTGCTGTGAGATCACGCTGACTCGGGAGCCCACGGGCAGTGAATGGCACCCAGCTGTGGGTGGGGAAGTGTGGCAGTGCAGGGCAGTACTGGAGTCCTGTGCCGCTGGAGACCCGGTAGACACCACCGCGACTCCGTCACATGTCTGGGCTGCATGCACCAGAGAGCACCCCGCCACGTGTCAGCAGGACACCTGGAGAAGGCGCTCACCGAGGGATGGCTGGAAGCCCAAGAGCCACACATCTCCATGCAGGAGCCTGGCAGGGCAGTGCCACACACCCAGGGACCAGTGCGGGACGCCCGGGGACCAGTGCAGACGCCCGGGGACCAGTGCAGACACCCAGGGACCAGTGTGGGACACCCGGGGACCAGTGCAGACGCCCGGGGACCAGTGCAGACGCCCGGGGGCCAGTGCAGACACCCAGGGACCGGTGCAGACGCCCGGGGACCAGTGCAGACACCCAGGGACCGGTGCAGACACCCGGGGGCCAGTGCAGACACCCGGGGACCAGTGCAGACACCCGGGGGCCAGTGCGGGACACCCGGGGACCAGTGCAGACACCCGGGGACCAGTGCAGATGCCCGGGGACCAGTGCAGACACCCGGGGACCAGTGCAGACACCCAGGGACCGGTGCAGACACCCGGGGGCCAGTGCAGACACCCGGGGACCAGTGCAGACACCCGGGGGCCAGTGCGGGACACCCGGGGACCAGTGCAGACACCCGGGGACCAGTGCAGATGCCCGGGGACCAGTGCAGACACCCGGGGACCAGTGCAGACACCCGGGGACCAGTGCAGACACCCGGGGACCAGTGCAGACACCCAGGGACCAGTGCAGACACCCAGGGACCAGTGCAGACACCCGGGGACCAGTGCAGACACCCAGGGACCAGTGCAGACACCCAGGGACCAGTGCAGACACCCGGGGACCAGTGCAGACACCCAGGGACCAGTGCAGACACCCAGGGACCAGTGCAGACACCCGGGGACCAGTGCAGACACCCAGGGACCTTCGGCTGCCTCTCTGCAGCCGGGAGTGAGGAAGACCCCAGAGGAAGTCAGGGCGCTAATGGGGCGGGTGAAGTGGCTGCTCACTGGTCAAAGCAAGTTAAAATCATGGTCATGAGTAGGCTGTCTACTTTCATTGAGAATCAAACAGCAGGGCTGGATGTGTTTCCAAATCAGTCACTGGGAATACAGTGACGTTAAGTTTGGACCCTGTGCTTCCCCTCCTGGGAACTGGTTGTACCCAGCTGGTAAAAGGCGAGGGACAGGAAGACTGGCTGAGTCGGGCGGGAGGATGGGTGAAGAGGACCGAGAGCCGGCGATGGCCCGTGCTCCTTGGTCATGGTTTCTGTTATCTGCTGTGCCCTGTGCATCCCGCACCTCTGCTTCTCTGTGCCCTCTTTATGTCTTCACATCTGCTTCCTTTTGAAAGTGCACACTGCACAGCAAGTGTTTCAGGCCCCTGGATGTGTCCCAGCGAGAAGAACACACCTGCTGCGGTCTGGGCCCAGACTGCACCAGCCCTGCTGGGTGGTAGTCCCCACCGCCTCAATCCCCAGGGACCGCAGGTGTTTCTGGGAGGTGCGGGGCTGAGCTCAGTGCCTGTCTCCTGACACCCACAGCTGTAACCTCCACGGCTCAGCCAGAGGCAGACCTGCCTCTTAGGCGTTACCTGTCCTGACGACCATCACTCTGCTCTTTAATTGCAGCATTTACATCATTGGCTTCAGTATTTTATGTCCTCTTTTTAGACTATAAGTTGATTATACAAAAGGGTCTCACTGTGTTATGACCGTATGTGTACAGACCGCATTCACCCCCACAGTTTCTCTTTTCTGTCCTCCTCATTTGTTACTTTTTTTTTTTTTTTTTACAATTTTAATGGTTGTCATTATCCTCTCTTTATGCACACATGTAAAGTGTTTCAAGCAGTCTACTCTGCAACCATTTACAAATTAGCACAACGATGTTCTGGATTATTTTAAAACCGTGGATGTTTGCTTTGTGAGCATGTTCAGTTCCGGAGTGAGCTTAGCAGGTTCAAGCTTCTCGGAACGCTGGGCTCCCGTCTTGTTGTGAGAGGAGCCGTTTCTGGCCACGTGGTGGGGATGCGTGCCTGCCCACACTCAAGGTTCAGTGCCCAGATGCTCGTGGCTCAGCTGGCGGGGCCTCAGTGTCTCCATCTGTAAAGCTGGGGTGAGACACAGCCCCAGCCTGTGAAGCTCTAGAGCCTGGCTCTCAGGCAGCATCTCGCTGATATTAGGGGAGAAAAGCAACTGCTAGAGCAACGTTCTCTTTCTGCTCCAACTTGCCGAGGCCCTGCCTTGTCTGCAGACACCTGGAGTTTGGATTTCCACGAAAGTCCCTTTGACCTCCAGTTTCCCATTTCAGGGAAACACACAGCTCCTGCCCCGGGGCACCTTGCTTGGCCTTTTCTGGTGCTAAGGAGCACCTGGGGATGGTCAGTGTGGGCATGGAAGCCTTGTAACTCCCCTGGTAGCTTCTCATATCAGAGGTCGTTTCCCCTAAGCCCCAGAACCAGGACAATATATTTCTCCTGGGAAGTCAATGACTCAGAGGAAGAACTGAAGACCGCCCCTGCTGTTCACAGTGCTTTTGCCACTAAAACTTTCATAGTGTGTGCTTTCATTAACTGAGTATCTGTCTGCCCTTCCTTTTCTCTTCGTCATGCATTTTGTTTCACTTGGCTTCACTAAGAGATTTGAAAATGAACTCATGTGGAAAGTAAACCCAGAGAACACAGTGCAGTGTGAAGTTCTGTCCTGAGAGGCTGTTAGAACTTAAGCGAAACTTCAGTTCAGGTGCTGGGTATTTCAGAGGCCTTAGGGGTTTTGATTTGATTCCCTGGCAAATGATCTTTCCCCGAAGAGTTAATTATGAGTGCAAAGCATGCTAATCAATCAAGGGGAGGAGGTTGTTAAGCTAAAATGATCAGGAGTAAATTATTAATGTGAAAATGTGTAGAGCAAGTCATGTTTTTATTGGACTGTTTACTGCTCATCCTGGGGTGCCCAGTGATCATAGAATTAACTCAGAGGCTCCAGGTACCTTGAACAGAAGTGATCAGAACTGGGGAATGAACAGACTATCCTGTCCATCCACATAGATTCCCAGGCACAGAACTGTGCGCCAAGCACCTCCTGGGGTCCAGGCAGGGGATGGGGTGCAGAGGTCCTCTGCTGCTGGCTCTCGTGGGAGGACAGTCAATGGAGGGCATCTGTGAGGGGGCATTGTCTGTACCCGGGAGGATGAGGAGATGTGGGGACAGGGTGACGTGCCTGGAGAGACTGGAACATAGAGCAAATAGGTATTCCATAGGCATTCCACAGCAGAAACCGGCTTTATGAGCTTGACTCTCGAGTCAGACTGCCTAGATGTGAAGACTGGGCCAGCACCTTTCTAGCAGTGTGAGAAACCATCTCTCAGAGCTGTGTCTTCCTGAGTCAAAGGAGAGGAAGGCGTTTCCACAAAGAAGTTAGTGTGTGCAAAGGGCTTTTAGCCCAGAGTGTCCTGAGTGACTAGAAAACAGCGCCCTGCCCACTCACGGCTGGACCTTCTTCCCTCCAAACATCTCTCTAGGGCCGAGTTCCAAGCCCGCACAGCCTTGTGCCTCGAGTGTGACGCAGCCTGCCCAGCCACGCACGGTGTGAGCACACCTGACACCACCAGCCCCGCGGAACAAACCCAGGCACCCCCATCTGTGTGATTTGGGTGTGGACTCGGCTCCGCAGCTCTTAGGTTTAATTCTCTGGAGACTGGGGCTCTGCTACCGACCCCTCAGGTCCTTCTCTGTCTCCTTCCAGGTGGATCCAGAGTTTACGAGAGAAGTAAAAGCCCGGGTGAAGAGGTGAGGGGAGAGGAAGCCCGCGAGGCTCCTCACGGTGCCGGTGCCTGGGCCTCTCCCGGGCCTTGCAGTCCCACCCTGCCCCATGGCTCAGCCTGGAGGCGACAGCTGCACCGCATAGACGCTGGCCCACCACAGGGCCAGCCTGAACGCAGGGGAAACCACGGCGGGGGATACGTCTTCATGGGTTACACTGGCACATACTGAAAAGACTTTTAAGTCTTTCCCATCCCCCAGGGTTTGGAAGGACGGAGCTGCCTTGTCTTTGGCTAGAGCCTCTTTCAAGATCAGTTTGTCAGTATATTGGTTAGAAACTGCATTCTCCCACCAGAAAAAAACCAAGACTCCGTAGCACTGGGTTGGATGAGTTGATGTTTAATTGCTCATTTAAGACAATCTGATCCGGGCCTGGTGGCACCAGCTATATCCCAGCCCTGAGGCTGGGGAATGGAATGTTTTGGTCCAGCCTGGATTACATCACAAGATCCTATCTCCCAAGACAAATCTGAGAGTAGTTTAATGGAGGACTGGGGTGGGCTGAGCCTTCAGGGCCCTGGGCTGCTTCAGTCCCATTCCTGGCACCCTGGCCTATGTCTCCCGTCCTTCTGTGACAGGCCGTCTGGTCACAGGACTTCATCCATCACAGGGCAGGAGACAGGACAGGGCAAGAAGGCTCCACCCTCCATTGAGCCTGTCCTTGGAAGGGCTGTCTCCCAGTGCCCCCGCGTGCCACCCTCCTCAGCGGGGATCTCGCCCTGTGTGTGAGTCGGGGTCTGCCGTGTTCACAGTGCAGATGCCCACGTTGCACAGCTCAGCCCTCTGGGGCCGGCAAGGGCAGGGACAGGCAGGAACATGGGAAGAAGCTCCTGCTTGGTGGGAAGCGTGACCCAGCTGGGTCCCAGCTCTGTCAGCTCTGGGGGGCTCCCCTGAAGTGCATCTGGCTCCCAGTGTTGGAGCCAGTGCAGTGCGCGTATTCATACAGAGCAGGCACAGGGACCGTCACGGATCCCCCATGTGGTCCCCGCTGACGAGTCAGCCAGTTGTGCTGGCCTGATCTACAGTCATCCTCAGAGGCTTCTCCTCATGTCTCCCATGTGCTCTCCCTGTGGTTCAGGGCCTCCGGGGTGCGGCTGGTCGGCGAGATGTCACAGGGGGACCTGCACGCGGCCATGAAGAACTGCTTCGCGCTGGTGAACAGCTCCCTTTCCGAGGGCATGTCGGCCGCCATCCTGGAGGTGCGCAGCGTTGGGACGGGAAGGGGCCCGGGCTCCGCGGGGCGGCTGACGCGTGGGTGTCGGGCCTCTGTCTTCTAAAGGCAGGAGGATGACCAACGTTTGGAGGGCTGTCTCGGAACTCTGGCTTCAGTTCTCACTGCTGTTTCTCTTTGCGGGGACCAGAATGAAGTGAGGCCCAGGACGGGGAGGCGGGGGATGGGGAGGCGGGGGACACGGCAGGAAGTGGGGCGAGGTGTTCCCCCAAACGCCTGCCTTGAGCCCATTTCTCTTCTCGCCACTCTGTTGTGCTCCGCGATCCCAGCGTCCAGCGGGGATGGAGGGAACACTTGTGCCTCCCCTCCGTGCTGGGCTGGACAGCAGCACGGCCTCTGCTTTGGCCAGAGGTGTGTGTCCAGCCGGGTACGGCACAGGCTGCCGCCTGGGCCAGGCTGCAGCAAGGAAGTTCTGCCCTGGACTCTACGTCAGGCTCTGCTGGGCAGTGTCCACTCACGTACCGGGTTACAACCAAGCTCTCCCTGTCTGAGGTGACCCCCTAACGTGTCTTCTCCCCTCTCAGGGGCTCTGGGGAAGGACATTGTAGCAGAATATCCTAACGACAT
This sequence comes from Dipodomys merriami, assembly GCF_024711535.1. Taxonomy (NCBI): domain Eukaryota; kingdom Metazoa; phylum Chordata; class Mammalia; order Rodentia; family Heteromyidae; genus Dipodomys; species Dipodomys merriami. Next base: position 9,277 of record NW_027204281.1, on the reverse strand, counting down.
TGTCTGGGTAGTTGTTGATGTGAGTCTAACGCAGGTTTCCCTTTGAGGGAGGCCATGCCCGGAGGGGCTGGCCCCGCGCTCCTGGTAGGCAGCTGTCCCACCGACGGCCTCGGGTCCTGCGGGGGCGCAGCACACCCGTGGCTGAGCCTACTGCAGAAGGGGAGGCCTGGGGTCAGGGCTCACCCGTGCTCGCTCTGGCCTGGGGTCAGGGCTCACCCGTGCTCGCTCTGGCCTGGGGTCAGGGCTCACCCGTGCTCGCTCTGGCCTGGGGTCAGGGCTCACCCGTGCTCGCTCTGGCCTGGGGTCAGGGCTCACCCGTGCCCACTCTGGCCTGGGGTCAGGGCTCACCCGTGCTCGCTCTGGCCTGGGGTCAGGGCTCACCCGTGCTCGCTCTGGCCTGGGGTCAGGGCTCACCCGTGCTCGCTCTGGCCTGGGGTCAGGGCTCACCCGTGCCCACTCTGGCCTGGGGTCAGGGCTCACCCGTGCTCGCTCTGGCCTGGGGTCAGGGCTCACCCGTGCTCACTCTGGCCTGGGGTCAGGGCTCACCCGTGCTCGCTCTGGCCTGGGGTCAGGGCTCACCCGTGCTCGCTCTGGCCTGGGGTCAGGGCTCACCCGTGCTCGCTCTGGCCTGGGGTCAGGGCTCACCCGTGCTCGCTCTGGCCTGGGGTCAGGGCTCACCCGTGCTCGCTCTGGCCTGGGGTCAGGGCTCACCCGTGCTCGCTCTGGCCTGGGGTCAGGGCTCACCCGTGCTCGCTCTGGCCTGGGGTCAGGGCTCACCCGTGCTCGCTCTGGCCTGGGGTCAGGGCTCACCCGTGCTCGCTCTGGCCTGGGGTCAGGGCTCACCCGTGCTCGCTCTGGCCTGGGATCAGGGCTCACCCGTGCCCACTCTGTGTGGTGCCCACTCTGTGTGGTGCCCACTGTTGTGTTCTTGGCCAGACCCACCATACCTGTAGCCTGCTTGATGCCCTTGGCTACCATCTGAATGCACTGGATTCACTGGCAGAGGGACAGTTTACAAACCCCAGAGGCAAAGAGGAAAAAGTCCTCTTCCCAAACCTGAGCTCTGGCCAGCGCTGTAAGACAGATGTTTTCCTTGGTCGTTTCACCAAACAAAAACCCAGAACAAAGTAAGATCACAAGGGAGATGCCGGAAGCTACCCCTGCGGTGGACTCAAGTGGGGCTCGCAGGGATGTGGCAAGGCCTGAGCCCCACCCCCGAGCCCCTCCCCCGTGCCCCTCCCCCGTGCCCCACCCCCGAGCCCCTCCCCCGAGCCCCACCCCCGTGCCCCACCCCCGTGCCCCACCCCCGTGCCCCACCCCCGAGCCCCACCCCCAAGCCCCACCCCCGAGCCCCACCCCTGTGCCCCACCCCCGAGCCCCACCCCCAAGCCCCACCCCCGAGCCCCACCCCCAAGCCCCTCCCCCGAGCCCCTCCCCCGTGTCCCACCCCCGTGTCCCACCCCCGAGCCCCACCCCCAAGCCCCACCCCCATGCCCCTCCCCCGAGCCCCTCCCCCGAGCCCCACCCCCGAGCCCCTCCCCCGAGCCCCACCCCCGTGCCCCACCCCCGAGCCCCACCCCCGTGCCCCACCCCCGAGCCCCACCCCAGTCCGTCCCCACTGAACTCTAGGCTGGTTCTCTCCCCTGATCAGTGCCAGTATTGAGCACCTACTGGATGCTGTTTTGTATCTAGGCACATTTTTTTTTTCCTAATGAGGGGATGTAGGGAAGGATTTTATAACTAGCACACACAGCATTTTGCTGTGGATAAGTTGCTGTCAAACCTCGTTTACTTCAAAGGAAAAGCAGCTGCTAACCGTTGCAACTGCCCTAAAATGTTGACATCTCGTTCTTTCGGAAAAGTCCAAGATAACCTCCAGGCGAGGGGTTTTGAATGAAGCTGATTTCCAGGGAGTGGCAAGAGTGGGTTTCATTAGAATCCGTTCAGATGCCCAGTGCGGACCATCGCGTGACAATCACCTGTGAAGTACGCGACCTTCGATCTTCCCAAACGGGCTGTTCTTCCGTGGCAGCATGCGAAAGCACACTGCTCACGGACAGGCCCCCACGTCACCCCCAGCATGGCCACCGGGGCCACGTTCCTGGACTGAGCCACTGCTGCCCGGGGCGTCCACCTGCACAGAACTGCAGAGGACAGCATTAGGTTCTCTTCAGTCTGGCGTCATGGTGGCTCACACCTGTAATTCCTGTTATCTGGGAGGCAGACCTCAAGAGGATGTGGTTCAAGGCCAACCCAGGCAGAAAACGTTCAAGAGACCTCGGGTCAACCAGACGTTTCACCGAGGGTGGTGGTGCATGTCTGTCATTCCAGCTGTGTGGGGAAGCGTAAACTGGAGCGTCAGGCCACGCAGGCATCGTTGTGAGATCTCATTGTTTTTTGTTTTAAATAACAAAAGCAAAAAAGGCTGGAGGTATGGCTGAAGTGGTAGCAGACACAAGGCCCTGAGTTCAAACCCCAGGACTGAAAAAAAAAGAATGATCTTCTCATCCTCGTCTTCCTAATTAGTGCTTCTCAGAAAGCACACAGAACACTGAGCAGAGCCAATTTTTGCCACCCAGAAGAAAGGAGGGTTGTACTCTAAAGCTTAGGCAGCGCCCCATGCCCTGCTCCCCCTCACCCCCCCACGAACAGCTCTCGGCCCAGTGACTGGACGCATGCAGCACTCAGCACTTCAGCATGCCGTGTTCAGACGATGATCCCCACAATGAGTGGTGATTACCCAGCACACTGCCACCCAAGCCATCACCATACAAGAGAATTGCTGGGCACTGGTGGCTCACGCCTGTCATCCTAGCTACTCAAGGCTGAGATCCAAGGATTGTGGTTCAAAGCCAGCCTGGGCGGGAAAGTCAGTGAGACTCTTATCTCCAATTAACCACCAGAAAGCTGGAATGGAGCTGTAGCCTAAGTGGTTAGAGTGCTAGCCTTGAGTGAAAAAAGCCAACTAAGAGCTCTGGGTGCTGAGTTCAAGCCCCAGTTCTGGCCTAAGACACACACACACACACACACACACACACACACACTTGCATGCAAGCAGCCCTCTGAGAGTCTGCACTGGATAGTTTTCACCCAGGATAGTTTTCACACCTGCCCAGATGCTTACTACACCTGAGCCACCGTCATCCGTGGGCAGCTCGGTGGGTGTGGCCAGCGGCTGAGCTTCCTCATTCTGCTGTACAAGATAAGAACATCACTGTAACCCACGCCCACCAGGCTAAGAATGGCCTAGCGGCTACGGAGCGCACAGTGCCCACGGGAAGGCTGCATCACGGGGCCTGGGGTGGTGAGGGGAGCTGGTGTGGAGAACACAGAGGCAGGGGTGCAGCGGTGCCTCGGCCTGCCCTCTGACGTCCAGATCACCTGCTCCAGGTTCTCGGTTCGCTGCACCTGCTCTGCAGGTGATCGCGCATTTCCAAACCCCATCTCGCGTGAGCCCCTCAGGCCGCCTTCACACTGCAGCCACATTCTAGGTTTCCCCAGGCGGCTTTGGCCTCATTGCGTCCAGCATCTTCTTCCGCCACCATCTGCCTCCACAGTCCGCGGTGGGTCTTCCACAGCCGGATCCCCTTCCCCGGGGTCAGCCTGGGCCATAGCTGACCGCCACAGTGATTGAAAGGAAAGCGGCACGCTGTCAGAGGGCTGCTGCAGTGATTGTGTCAGTCAGGCGATGACGGTCTCGTTTCCCGAGCTCCCGCAGGCAAGAGGCAGCTACGGCTCGGGTGTGGCTTCACACTGGGGGCTGGTGGCGGTGAGGCCATCTTGGCTGGCCTGTGTTTTGTGAGGTGCTGGGAGGGGGCCCGGGGAGCATGCGTAGCCCCTCTTATCACTGAGCCCTCCAAGTGACAGTCTGCCCGTCGGTCCTTCTGTCTCCTTAGGCGATGGATCTGGAAGTCCCTGTGCTGGCCCGGAACATCCCTGGGAACGCAGCTGTGGTGGAGCACGAGGTGACTGGGCTGCTCTTCTCTGACCCCCAGGTAAGCGCGAGTCCCGGCCTGTCATACCCGCACACATTCGCCGGGCCACGCGGCATCGTGTGTGCCATCCCGGGATGGCCTGTGAGTCCCGGGTCCTGGCAGGCTCTCCCTGGCTGGCAAGGCCGGGTGTCTGGGATGTTTGAACAGGGGCCGAGCCTCATGTCCAGGGCCCAGGATGCCTCCCTCTCCTCCCTCCTCCCTTGAGGCTCCGGCTTCCGTGTCTGGAGCGTCCGGCGGCAGATGTCCCCTCCAGCATGGCTTGTCCTGTCCCTGACACTTTAGGCCCCTCTGTCCACAGCTGGCTTGTTACGAGTCAGAGTGATTCCTGCCTAAACAAGCCCCAGGTCAGCTTTGGGGCAGGGGGTCTGGTGCGTCCCCAGGCATGGGAGGACCTAACCAGGCCTCCGCATGCCAGTGCCTTGCCTTTCCCCCCACACCAAAACAAAAAGAACTAACAACAAACCCAGCTCGAGGCAGGAAGCCAGCTCTGCAAGCCCTTGTTGGCGCGCCAAGCACAGGAGTGTTTGTTACCCAACCGGCTCCGGCCCGGGTCTCCCCCGCCAGCCTGGCCAAGCTGCAGGCAGAGAATGTCCTCCACCACGCTGGCAGAGCTGGGTTCTTCCGACCCTCCACAGTGCCCATTTCCCTTTGAGCCCAGCTTCCCAGCGTGGGAGGGTGTGATGGCTCTGCCTGTGTCAGTGGCCTGTGAGCAGGACAGAGGCGGAGGGCAGGCGGCCCCCCTGGCCCCCCTGGCCCCCCCGGCCCCCCTGGCCCCCTTGGCCCCCCCGGCCCCCCCGGCCCCCCTGGCCCCCCGGCCCCCCTGGCCCCCCTGGGCCCCGGCGTTGTGTTTCTGAAAGTGCTTACAGCTTCCTGCCCGCCGCCTGGGGTCTGTCTCGCGCTGCCCGCTCCCCGGAGCTGCCAGACTCTGCGCGGCGTCAGAGGCCGGCTTCCCCTGGACCCTCTGTGTTAGCTCTACAAAGGTTGTTCCAAAAACTTGTTTGGAAAACGAAGGCGGTTCCCTTGCTGGCTTCACGCAGGGGACGCTGTTTCTTGGCACCCCAGAACCGCACGCGCTAGACGCGGATGTCACACTTTTGGCTTTTGTTTTCTTCATAGTTTCAACCAGACTTTACCACTTGAGGGTGGGAGGTTTGGCTTTAAAAACAAAAATGTGGGTTTTTTTGTTGTTGATTTTTAAACAAGTCTGGAACTAGATCGTATTAATCCCAACCAAGAACCTCAGACAATGTCAGCCCATGGCGTGCTGCAGGGCGGGCAGAATTAATGCCAAATACCTATTCAGGTAGGTTCTAGAAATGGCGTTTTCTTTCTTCAGAAAGATTGCTGGCCTTGCAAGTTAAATATGTGTAAAAAAAGTACATATCCGAGATAGCATGCTAATCTAGTTAGTAATCTAGTCTGCCTTAACTTTTATTCCTTCGTTGAGAATATACAGAAACCTGACTTCAAAGATAGATTTCCAGGCCAAAGACAGAAGTTTTCAGAGAGGAAAGGGGAGGGGAAGGGAGAGACTGGGGAGGAGAGGCCTGGGCCTGTAGGGGGGCCATGCAGGGAGGAGCAAGAGGCAGCCTCTGCCCCCCCGCCGGCAGGGAAAGGGGGGCTGCTGTTTGGGGACCACAAGGTACTGAACCCGCAGGATCAGAGCCCAGACCAATCCAGACCAGCCTAGGAGGGCCACAGGCCAAGAACCAGCTCGGTGGGGGACTGGCTTTGTCCCTCGAGCAGCCGGGTGGGTGTGTCCTGTGGAGGGGTGAGGCAGGCCAGGTGGGTGGTGACACAGGGCCCGCTCCCTCAGCCTGGAGTCCACTGAGGTGCCCGGGCTCTTGTGGAGGAAAGCTGCCAGTTCCTTCCCCCCTCCAGCTCTGGCTGGAGTCCCACTGTTTTAGAAACTACTGGAAATAGGACCCCTGGGTGCAGTTTGGTTAAACATTCATCTGGGGACCTCCTGCTGGATATGGGGAAGGGCACAGACAAGGGGAAGTCCTGCCTGCCCCCCCTGCCCCCCAGTGTGGCCAGCGAGCCACCCTTCCTGCCCTGGGTCCAGGCGCACTTCATGGTTACTCTTCATTTGGCCCACTCCCTCCCCGCCCCCCCAGCCCGGCCCAGACCTAGCCTCCATCCAGAGCCAGCCCCCACCCCAGACCCAGCCTCTACCCCCAGACCCAGCCTCCACCCCAGACCCAGCCTCCTCCCCAGACCCAGCCTCCACCCCAGACCCAGCCCCCACCCCAGAGCCAGCCTCCACCCCAGAGCCAGCCTCTACCCCAGACCCAGCCTCCACCCCAGAGCCAGCCTCCACCCCAGACCCAGCCTCCACCCCAGACCCAGCCTCTACCCCCAGACCCAGCCTCCACCCCAGACCCAGCCTCCACCCCAGACCCAGCCCCCACCCAGACCCAGCCTCCACTCCAGACCCAGCCTCCATCCTAGACTCTGCCTCCACCCCCCCAGACCCAGCCTCCATCCTAGAGCCAGCCTCCACCCCCAGACCCAGCCTCCACCCCAGAGCCAGTCCCCACCCCAGACCCAGCCCCCACCCAGACCCAGCCTCCTCTCCAGAGCCAGCCCCCACCCCAGAGCCAGCCTCCTCCCCAGACCCAGCCCCCACTCCAGACCCAGTCCCCACCCCAGACCCAGCCCCCACCCAGACCCAGCCTCCACCCCAGACCCAGCCTCCACCCCAGACCCAGCCCCCACCCCAGACCCAGCTTCCTCCCCAGAGCCAGCCCCCACCCCAGAGCCAGCCCCCACCCCAGACCCAGCCTTCACCCCAGACCCAGCCTCCACCCCAGACCCAGCCTCCACCCCAGAGCCAGCCCCCACCCCAGAGCCAGCCTCCTCCCCAGACCCAGCCTTCACCCCAGACCCAGCCTCCACCCCAGACCCAGCCTCCACCCCAAAGCCAGCCTCCACCCCAGACCCAGCCCCCACCCAGACCCAGCTTCCTCCCCAGAGCCAGCCCCCACCCCAGAGCCAGCCTCCACCCCAGACCCAGCCTCCACCCCAGAGCCAGCCTCCACCCCAGACCAAGCCCCCACCCAGACCCAGCCTCCACCCCAGACCCAGCCCCCACCCCAGAGCCAGCCTCCTCCCCAGACCCAGCCTTCACCCCAGACCCAGCCTCCTCCCCAGACCCAGCCTTCACCCCAGACCCAGCCTCCACCCCAGACCCAGCCCCCACCTCAGACCCAGCCTCCACCCCAGACCCAGCCTCTACCCCAGACCCAGCTTCCACCCCAGACCCAGTCCCCACCCAGACCCAGCCTCCACCCCAGACCCAGCCTCCACCCCAGAGCCAGCCCCCACCCAGACCCAGCTTCCTCCCCAGAGCCAGCCCCCACCCCAGAGCCAGCCTCCTCCCCAGACCCAGCCTCCTCTCCAGACCCAGCCTCCTCCCCAGAGCCAGCCCCCACCCAGACCCAGCCTCCACCCCAGACCCAGCCTCTACCTCAGACCCAGCCTCCACCCCAGAGCCAGCCCCCACTCCAGAGCCAGCCTCCTCCCCAGACCCAGCCCCTACCCCAGACCCAGACCCTACCCCAGACCCAGCCCCCACCCCAGACCCAGACCCTACCCCAGAGCCAGCTGCTTGCATAGCTAAGAGGAGCCAGGAAGGCTTTCTTGGGGGCCCTTATGAAGGAGCTGACTAAATCAAATACAGAAAACAATTTTGATTTAAAAAATTGATGACTGGACACATTCAGCCACAGGAGGCACAGAATGCTCACTATTTTTATACACCTAACCCTGGAAAACTTCAATTTAAGCAAAGCTTTGCAGACCAAACCAGCATTGATTTTTCATTACTTCAACAACCCCGTTATTTCTCCTTTGAAGGAGGGAAGAGCAGAGTGATTTTCCTAGTTGTTTTATAGCTGTGTTTTATCGCTACCAAATTAAGATCCATGTGGCATTCAATAAAAACCACGAATCCATTTTCTCTCTCAGGGTCAGACTCTTCAAGGGGAGCTCAAGCTCATTTTTCTGGACAGTTCTATTTGTTTTACAGACAACCACAGAAAAAAAGCAAACTTTTTGGACTATGAATGGCGATAAGTAACATTTATCAGGGACATAGTATATTCCAGCCCCTGTTCTTTGGAGTCTTCAGGCTTTACATTAAAAAACATATCAGGGATCATTTCTTTAACCAACAATGGAGTAGATGAGTTACACGTACGTATCAGTGAGGAGCGGTGGAAGAGGGCAGCCCCCCACAGGGACCTGCAGGGAGGGGCCCAGGAGGGAGGGCTTGGCACAGTGCTGCTGACCACCGAGGCCGAGTCACAGACCTCCCGTCTCTTCCTGCCTGCCCCTCCCACCTTCCCTCTCCCCTACTCTCCCTGCCTCTCCTCCCTTCCTCTGTCTCTCCTGCGTGATTCTCTCTGCTCTTCCTCCCTCCCTTGACTTGTTCTTATTTTGTAAGAAGTGTCGGCACTTAGGCTTTAGGATATTCCTGGCTCCTGGAGAGCGTGTCCTGTCCCGGGCCTGCCCAGGAGAGTGCCCCGTCCCGGGTCTCTCCTCTGTCCTGGGGAGCGTCCATCCCCGCCCTGGGCCCTGCTTCACCCAACAGGCCCGCGCTGGTCACAGCAGAGCATGGCAGTGAGTGGAGGAGGTAAAGCCCCGGTGTTCGCAGAGCCGCAGCTTGGCGTGTGGCTGGGATGGGACCAGCCACCAGGTGGAGCTCTCTCCACACCACAGCAAGGGACAGGAAGCCTTACCAGCAAGCTGGGGCCTGGCTGGGCGGGGAGGCACCCGGCTGGGGCGGAGCTGGGAGAGTAGAGCCTGGTGAGAGTCCCCAGAGGGAGGCCCAGCCTCCCACCGGCACTGGGGCTTCAGCCTGCCAGCCACAGTTGTGAGGGTGAGCACGTGGGAGGGGCATGGAGGGGGAGATGTGCCAGGGCCGGCCAGTCCCTGTCAGGGACGGAAGGGTCCCAGCACAGGCCCCTCCTGAGTTCACCAGGCGCCGAGGGCAGGTGTGAGCACTCGAGCTGGGCTCTGGGGGTGGCTTTTCTACTACCCATAGGTGTAGTGGCCACTTGCCCAGTGACCATCCCCCTTGGGCTGGATGGCCCGAGACAGCCCTCCCGGGCTGTGTGGCCTTAGGGATGGTGGCCAGGCATCTCTGTCCACACCCGCTCAGGTGTGTCAGCCTGGATGCTGGTGGCAGCAAGGAGGACCCAGACATCCTTCTGCACTGTCCACAAGTGTGCAAGAGCAAGACTGAACCTGTACCTTGGCTTGGAAGTGAAACTGCACCT
>NW_027204280.1:0-33805 GCF_024711535.1 Dipodomys merriami | reverse complement strand
AGGTTTAGTGATAGGGTTACATTTAGGACTAGGGTTAGTGTAAGGGTCAGTGTGAGGGTTAGTTTGAGGGTTAGGCTGAGGCTTAGGGTTAGGCTGAGTGTCACGTTGGGGGTGAGGATTAGGGTTAGGGTGATGGTTATGGTTAGGGTTATGGTTATTGTTAGCGTTAGGGTTAAGGTGAGGGTTAGGATGAGCGTTAAGGTTAGGGTTAGGATTATGTTTAGTATGAGGGCTAGGGTGAGAATGAGGGTTAGCGTTAATGTTTGGGTGAGGTTTAAGGTTAGCGTTAGGGTTAGGATGAGGGTTAGGGTTACGGTGAGCGTGAGCGTTAGAGTTAGGGGGAGGGTTAGGGTTAGGATTTGGGTTAGGGTTAGGGTGAGTTTTAGGGTTACATTTAGGGTTAGGGTGAGGGTTAGGTCGAGGGTTAGGGTTAATGTTAGGGTTAAGGTTAGGGTGAGGGTTAGCTTGGGGTTTAGGGTTAGGTTTAGGATTAGGATTAGGGTGAGGGTGAGTGTGAGGGTTAGGCTTAGGCTTAGGCTTAGGCTTAGGGTTAGGCTGAGGGTGTGGGTGGGGGTGAGGATTAGGGTGAGGTTGATGGTTAGGTTTAGGGTGAGGGTTAGGATGAGGGTTAGGTTTAGGATTACGGTTAGGGACAGTGCTAGGGTGAGGGTGAGTTTGTGTGTTAGGGTTAGGTTTAGGGTTAGGCTTTGGGTTAGGCTGAGGGTGAGGTTGAGTTTGAGGGTGAGGGTTAGGGGAAGGGTTAGGATGAGGGTTAGGGTTAGGATTAGAGTTCGGGTAAGGTCTAGGGTGAGGGTGAGGTTTAGGGTTAGCGTTAGGGTGAAGTTTAGGGTTAGGGTTAGGGTGAGTGTGAGGTTTAGGGTTAGAGTGAGGGTTAGGTTCAGGCTGAGGGTGAGCTTTTGGGTTAGGGTTAGTGTTAGGTTTAGGGTTAGGGTTAGGGTGAGGGTTAGTCTGTGGGTGAGGGTTAGGGTTATGTTTAGGATTAGGAATAGTGTTAGGGTTAGGGTGAGTATGAGGTTTAGGGTTTGGGATAGTGTTAGGCTGAGGTTTAGGGTGAGGGTGAGGATTAGGGTTAGGATGTGGGTTAGGGTTAGGGTTATGAGGAGGGTTAGGATGAGGGTTAGTGTTAGGAGTAGGGATAGGGTGAGGGCTATGGTGAGGGTGAGGTTTAGGGTTAGGGTTAGGGTGTGGTTTAAAGTTAGAGTTAAGTTTAGGGTTAGGGTGAGGGTGAGGTTTACGGTTAGAGTTAGGGTTAAGATGAGGCTGAGGTTGAGGGTTAGGGTTAGAGTTAGTATTAGGATTAGGATAAGGGTTAGAGTGAATGTCAGTGTTAGGGTTAGGGTTCGGGTTTGGCTTAGGGTTACATTGACGGTGAGGGTGAGGGTGAGGTTTAGGGTTAGCATTAGGGTTAGGGTGAGGGTGAATGTGTGTGTTAGGGTTAGGTTTAGCGTTAGACTTAGAGTTAGGCTGATGGTGAGGTTGAGGGTGAGGGTTAGGGTTAGTGTGAGGGTTAGGTTAAGAGTTACAGGGAGGGATAGGATGAGGGTTAGGGTTAGGTTGAGGTTTAGGGTTAAGATTAGGGTTAGGGTAAGGGTGAGGGTTAGGGTTAGGGTAAGGGTTACTGTGAGGGTGAGGGTTAGGGTTAGGGTGAGTGTTAGGGTTAGGATTTGTGTTAGGCTGCGGGCTAAGTTTAGGGTGAGGGTTAGGGTAAGGGTTTGGCTTAGGCTTAGGGTTAAGCTGAGGGTGAGGTTGAGGGTGAGCGTTAGGGTTAGGGTTAGTGTAAGTTTTAGTGTTAGGGTTAGGGTTAGAGTTCGGATTAGGGTGAGGGTGAGATTTAGGTGTAGAGTTAGTGTTAGGGTGAGGGTTAGGATTAGGGTGAGGGTTAGGGTGGGGGTGACAGTAAGGTTAAGGAGAGGGTTAGGCTGAGTGTGAGGGTTAGGGTTAGGTTGAGGGTTAGGGTTATGGGTAGGGTGAGGGTGAGGGTTAGATTGAGGATTAGTGTTAAGGTTAGTGCTAGGTTTACCCTCAGGATGAGTGTTAGGGTTAGGGTTAGGTCTAGGTTTAGGTTGAGGTTTAGGGTTACTGTTAGGTTTGGTTTAGGTTTAGGGTGATGGTTAGGGTTAGTGTGAGGCTTAGTGTTCAGGTTACAGTTAGTGATAAGTTGAGGGTAAGTGTTAGGTTTAGGGTGAGGCTCATGGTTAGGGTGAGGGTTAGGGTTAGGGTTAGGGTTTTTGTTAGGTTTAGAGTTAGGGTTACCATTACGGTGAGGGTGAGGGTTAGGGTTAGAGTCAGGGTTTGGATTAGGGTTAGTGTTAGGGTGAGGGTAAGTGTTAGGGTGAGGGTTAGGGTGAAGGTTATGGTTAGGGTGAGGGTCAGGGTTAGGCTTAGGGTTACGTTGACCGTGAGGGTTAGGGTTAGGTTGAGGGTTAGGGTTAGGTTTAGGGTGAGGTTAGGTTTAGGGTTAGTGTGAGGATTAGTGTTAGTGTTAGGGTTAGTGGTAGGGTGAGGGTAAGTGTTAGGGTGAGGTTTAGGGTTAGGGTGAGGATTATGGTTAGGGTGAGGGTTAGGGTTATTGTTAGGGTTAGGGGTAGGGTTAGAGTTAGGGGTAGGGTAAGGGTGAGATTTAGGGTTAGAGTTAGGTTTAGTGTTAGGGTTAGGGTTAGGGTGAGGGTTAGGCTTAGGCTTAGGCTTAGGCTTAGGCTTAGGCTTAGGCCGAGCATGAGGGTGAGGGTTATGGTTCCGGTTAGGGTGAGGTTTAGGTTTATGTTTAGTGTCAGGTTTAGGATGAGGTTTAGGGTTAGGGTTATGGTTAGGTTGAGGGCTAGGGTGAGGGTTAGGGTTAGCGTTAGGGATAGGGTTAGGTTTAGGATTAGGGTTAGGGTGAAGGTGAATGTGAGGCTTAGGGTTAGGTTTAGGTTTAGGCTTAGAGTTAGGGTAAGGTTTAGCGTTAGGGTTTGGTTAGGGTGCAGGTGAGGCTGAGGATTAGGGTTAAGTTTAGGGTTAGATTTAGGGTTAGGTTTAGGGTTAGGGTTAGTGTTATGGTTAGGGTTAGGGTTAGGGTTATGGTGAGGGTTAGGTTTAGGTTTAGGGTTAAGCTGAGGGTGACTCTGTGGGTGAGGATTAGAATTAGGTTTAGGGTTAGGCTTAGGGTTAGGGTTATTGTTAGTGTTATGGTTACGGTTAAGTTTGCTGTAAGGGTGAGGCTGAGGGTGAGGGTTAGGGTTAAGTTTAGGGTTAGGGTTATTGTTAGGTTTAGAGCTACAATTACGGTGAGGTTGAGGGTGAGGGTGAAGGTTAGGGTTAGGGTGAATTTTAGGGTTATGGTTAGGGTTAGGATGAGGGTTAGGGTTAGGGTTAGGGTTAGGTTTAGGATTAGGGTTAGGGTGAGGGTGAGGGTGTGTGTTAGGGTTAGGTTTAGGGTTAGGCTTAGAGTTAGGCTGAGGGTGAGGTTGAAGGTGAGGGTTAGGGTTAGGGTGAGGGCTAGGGTAAGGGTTAGGGGGAGCATTAGGATGAGTGTTAGTATTAGGATTAGATTTAGGGTGAGGGCTAGGCTAAGGGTGAGCTTTAGCTTTAGGTTTAGGGTGAGGGTTAGGGTTAGGGTTAGGGTGAGAGTTAGGGTTCGGGTTAAGTTTAGTGTTAGGTTGAGGGTTAGGGTAAGGGTTATGTTGAGGGTGAGGGTCAGGTTTAGGTTGAGGGTTAGGGTTAGGATTAGGTTTAGGGTGATGGTGAGGGTGAGATTTAGGTTTAGAGTTAGGGTGAGGATTAGGATGAGAGTTAGGATTAGGATTAGGGTTAGGGTGAGGGCTAGGGTGGGGTTGAGGTTTAGGGTTAGAGTTAGGGTTAGGATTAGGGTTATGGTTAGGGTTAGGTTGAGTGTGAGGGTTAGGGTTAGGGTTAGGATTAGGCTTAGGGTTAGGGTTAGGGTAATGGACAGTGTTAGGATTAGGGTAAGGGATAGTGTGTGGGTTAGGATGAGGGTTAGGTTTAGGATTAGGGTAAGGGAGAAGGCTCTGGTGAGGGTTAGGGTAAGGGTTAGGCTCAGCATGAGGTTGAGGGTGAGGGTTAGGTTTAGAGTGATTGTTAGGTTTATGGTTAGGGTGAGGGTTAGGATGAGGTTTAGGGTTAGGGTGAGGATGATGGTAAGGGTAAATTTGAGATTTATGCTGATGGTGAGGTTTAAGATAAAGGTGAGGGTTAGGATGAGGGTTAGGTTTAGGATTAGGGTAAGGGTGAGGTCTCTGGTGAGGGTTAGGGTAAGGGTCAGGGTCAGCATTAGGTTTAGGGTTAGGGTTAGGGTTAGAGTGAGGGCTAGATTGAGGATTAGGGTTAGGGATAGGGTTAGTGTGAGGTTTATGGTGAGGATGAGGGTTAGGGTTAGGGTGAGGTTGAGGGTAGGACTTAGGTTTAGGGTGAGGGCTAGTGTGAGGTTTAGGGTTAGAGTTAGAGTTAGTGTTAGGGTTAGGTTTAGGATTAGGGTGAGGGTTAGGGTTAGTGTGAGGGTTAGTCTTAGGGTTAGCGTTAGTGTTTGGGGGAGGGTAAGTGTTAGGGTGAGGGTTAGGGTTAGGGTAAGGGTTATGGTTAGGCTGAGGGTTAGAGTTAGATTTATGGTTATTGTTAGGTTTAGGGTTAGGTTTAGGGTTAGGGTGAGGTTGAGGGTGAGGGTTAGGTTTAGGGTTAGGGTGAGGTTTAGTGTTAGGGTTAGAGTTAGAGTTAGGGTTAGGGTGAGGGTAAGGTTTAGGGGTAGAATTAGGGTTAGGGTGAGGGTTAGGGTGGGGGTGACAGTAAGAGTAAAGATGAGGGTTAGGATGAGGGTGAGCATTACGATAAAGATGAGGGTAAGCGTTAGGTTTAGTGTTAGGGTGAGGATGAGGATTAGAATGAGGATTAGTGTTAGGGTTAGTGTGAGGTTTAGGGTGAGGATGATAGTTAAGGTTAGTGTGAGCGGTAGTGTTAGCGTTAGGGTTAGTGTTAGGGTGATGGTAAATATTAGGCTTAGGGTTAGGGTTAGGCTGAGGGTTAGGGTTAGGGTTAGGGTTATTGTTAGGGTTAGGTTTATACGGGTACGGTGAGGGTGAGGGTGTGAGTTAGGTTTATGGTTAGGATGAGGTTTAGGTTTCGGGTTCGTGTTAGAGTTAGGCTTAGGGTGAGGGTGAGGTTTAGGGTTAGAGTTAGGGTTAGTGTTAGGGTTAGTGATAGGGTGAGGATTAGGGTTAGGCTTTGGCTTAGGCTTAGTCTTAGGCCGAGCATGAGGGGGAGGGTTAGGGTTTGGGTTAGGGTGAGGTTTAGGGTTAGGTTTAAGTTTAGGGTGAGGGCTAGGGTGAGGATTAGGGTGAGGGTTAGGTTTAGGACAGGGTTAGGTATAGGATTTGGGTTAGGGTGAGGGTGAGTGTGAGGGTTAGGGTTGGGTTAGGCTTATTGTTAGGGTGAGGGTTAGGGTTATGTTTTGGGTTAGGGTGAGGGTGAAGGTGAGGATTAGGTTTAGGTTTAGGTTTTGGTTTAGGGTTAGGGTTTGTGTTAGGGTTAGGGTTAGGGTTAGGGTTAAGTTACGGTTAGGCTGAGGGTGAGGGTGGGGGTGAGGATTAGGGTTATGGTTATGGTTAGGGTTAGGGTTATTGTTAGTGATATGGTTAGGATTAAGTTTGCAGTGAGGGTGAGGCTGAGGGTGAGGGTTATGGTTAGGGTGAAGGTTAGGGTTAGGTTTACTGTTATTGTTAGGGTTAGGGTTAGAGTTACAATGAGGTTGAGGGTGAGGGTTTGGGTTAGGGTTAAGGTTAGTATTAGGATTAAGGTTAGGGTGAGGGTGAGGTTTAGGGTTAGAGTTAGTGTTTGGGGGAGGGTTAGGGTGAGGTTTAGGGTTAGGGTTAGTGTTAGGGTTAGGGTGAGGGTGAGGGTTAGGTTGAGGTTTAGGGATAGGGTTACCTTTAGAACTAGGGTTAGGGTGAGGGTGAGTGTGAGGGTTAGGTTGAGGGTTAGGCTGAGGCTTAGGGTTAGGTTCAGGGTGAGGGTGGGGGTGAGTATTAGGGTTAGGGTGATGGTTAGGGTTAGGGTTAGGGTTATTGTTAGGGTTAGGGTTACAGTTATGGTGAAGGTGAGGGTGTGGGTGAGGGTTAGGGTTAGGGTTAGGGTGGGGTTTAGGGTTATGGTTAGGGTGAGTGTGAGGGTGAGGTTTAGTGTTAGATATAGGTTTAGGGGGAGGGTTAGGGTGAGGGTTAGGTTTAGGGTTATTGTTAGGGTAAGGGTGAGGTTGAGGGTTAGGTTTAGGCTTAGGGTTAGGGTTAAAGTGAGGTTTATGGTTAGGGTTTGAGTGAGGGTTAGAGTTACTGTGAGGGTGGGGTTGCAGGTGAGTGTGAGGGTTAGATTGAGGATTAGTTTTAGGGTTAGAGTGAGGTTTATTATGAGAACGAGGGTTAGGGTAAGGGTGAGTGCTAGGGTGAGGGTGAGGGTTAGGGATAGGGTTAGGTTGAGGTTTAGGGTTAAGGTGGTGGTTAGGGTTAGTGTGAGGGTTGCTGTTAGTATTAGGGTTAGTTTTAGGGTGAGGTTAAGGGTTAGAGTTAGGGTTCGGGTGAGAGTGAGTTTTAGGTTTAGAGTTAGGGTTGGGGGAGGGTTAGGGTGAGGGTTAGGGTTAGGGTTAGTGTTAGTGTTAGGGTTAGGGTTAGGGTGAGGTTGAGTGTGAAGGTTAGGGTTAGGGTTAGGCTTAGGCTTAGGGTTAGGCTGAGGGTGAGGGTGAGGATTAGGGTTAGGGTGAGGTTTAGGGTTAGGATTAGGGTCAGGGATAGGATGAGGTTTAGGGTTAGGATTAGGGTTAGGATGAGGGGTTTAGGATTAGGGTTAGGTTTAGTGTTAGGGTGAGTGTTAGGGTTAGGGTTACGGTGAGGTTGAGGTTTTGGGTTAGGGTGAGGATTAGGTTAGGGTTAGGGTGAGGGTGAGGGTGAGGGTGAGGGTTAGGATTTGGGTTAGGGTTAGGGTTATTGTTAATGTTATGGTTAAGTTTTCGGTGAGGGCGAGGCTGAGGGTGAGGGTTAGGGTTAGGGTTAGGGTTAGGGTGAGGGCTTGGGTTAAGTTTAGGGTTATGGTGAGGGTGAGGGTTAGGGTTAGTGTTAGGGATAGGCTTATTGTTAGGATTAGGGTTAGAGTTATGGTGATTGTGAGGGTGAGGGTGAGGTTTAGGGTTAGGGTGAGGGTGAGGTTTAGGGTTAGAAAAAGGGTTAGGGGGAGAGTTAGGGTTAGGTTTAGTGTTAGGGTTAGGGTTATTGTTAGGGTTAGTGTTAGAGTTATTGTGAGGGTGAGGGTGAGGGTGAGGTTTAGGGTTAGGGTAATGGTGAGATTTAGGGTTAGAGTTAGTGTTAGGGAGACAGTTAGGGTGAGGGTTATCTTAGGTTTAGTGTTAGGGTTAGTTTGAGGTTTAGGGTTAGGTTTAGGTTTAGGTTTAGGATTAGAGTTATGGTGAGGGTGAGTGTGAGGGTTAGGGATAGGTTTAGGCTAAGGCTTAGGGTTAGGCTCTGGGTGAGAGTGGGGTAAGGATTAGATTTTGGCTGATGGTTAGGGTTAGTGTTAGGTTTAGAGTTATGATTAAGGTTAGGGTTAGGATTAGGGTTAGGGTGAGGGCTATGGTAAGGGTTAGGGTTAGTGTGAGGGTTTGGCTTAGGCTTTAGGGTTAGGCTGATGGTGAGATTGAGGGTGAGGGTTAGGGTTAGGGTGATGCTCAGGATTATGGTCAGGGTTAAGGTTAGGATATGGGTTAGGGTTAGGGTGAGGGTTAGTGTCAGGGTGATGGTAAGGGTAAAGCTGAGAGTTAGGCTGAGAGTGAGGATTAATGTAAGGTGTAGGGTTAGGGTTAGGGTTAGGGTTTGGGTGAGGGTGAGGTTAAGATTGATGCTTAGGTTTAGGGTTAGTGTGAGGTTTAGAGTGAGGATGAGGGTTAGGGTTAGGGTGAGGGCTAGGATCAGGGTGAGGGTTAGGGTTAGGCTTAGGGTGAGGTTTAATGTTAGGGTGATGGTTAGGGTTAGTGTGAATGTTAGTGTTAGGGTTAGGGTTAGTGTTAGGGTAGGGTTAGGGTTACAATCATGGTGAGGGTGAGGGTTAAGGTTAGGGTGTGGTTTATGTTTAGGGTTAGGGTTAGAGTTAGGGTTAGGGTGAGGGTGAAGTTTAGGGTTAGATTTAGCGTTAGTGATAGGGTTAGTGTTACGGTGAGGGTCAGTGTGAGGGTTAGGGTTAGGCTTAAGCTTAGGGTTAGGCTTAGGCTTAGACCAAGCGTGAGTGTGAGGGTTAGCGTTAGGGTTAGGGTGAGGGTTAGGTTTAGGGTTACGGTGAGGGTTAGGGTTAGGGTTAGGGTGAGGGTTAGGATGAGGGTGAGGGTTAGGGTTAGGGTTAGCATTACGATTAGGGGTAGTGTTAGGGTGAGTGCTTGGGTTAGGGTTAGGGTTAGGGTTAGTGATAGTGTTAGGGGTAGGGTTAGGGTGAGGGTGACAGTAAGGGTAAAGGTGAGGGTTAGGGTTAGGTTCAGGTTTAGATTGAAGTTGAGTGTGAGGGTTATGTTTAGGGGTAGGGTTACACTTAGGGTTAGGGTGAGAGTTAGTGTTAGTGTTAGGGGTAGGGTTAGGGTGAAGGTGAGCATTAGGGTTAGGATTAGGATTAGGATTAAGTTGAGGGTAAGTGTGAGGGTTAGTGTTAGGGTTAGGGTTAGGGTGAGTGTGCGGGTTAGGGTTAGGGTTAGGGTGAGGTTTAGGGTTAGGGTTAGTGTTAGGGGTAGGGTTAGGGTGAGGGTTAGGATGATGGTGAGGGTTACGGTTAGGGTTAGCATTACGATTAGGGGTAGTGTTAGGGTGAGTGCTTGGGTTAGGCTTAGGTTTAGGATTAGGCTTAGCATTAAGCTGAGGGTGAGGGTGAGGGTTTGGGTTAGGGTGAGAGTTAGGGTGAGGGTGAGGGTTAGGCTTAGGGTTAGGATTAAGATTAGGGTAAGGGTTAGGGTGAGTGTGAGGTTTAGGGTTAGGGTTAGGGTGACAGTATGTATTAGGGTGAGGGTTAGATTTAGTGTGAAGGATATGGTTAGGATGAGGGTTAGGGTTAGGGTTATTGTTAGGGTTAGGATTAGGGTTATGGTTACGGTGAGGGTGAGGGTGAAGGTTAGGTTGAGGTTTAGGTTTAGGGTTAGGGTTAGAGTTAGGGTTAGGGTTAGGGTTAGTGTTAGGTTTATGGTTAGGTTGTGATTTACGGTGAGGTTGAGGGTTAGGGTTAAGGTTAGGATTAGGACTAGGGTTAAGGTGAGGGTGAGTGTGAGGGTTAGGGTTAGCGTTTGGGTTAGCATTAGCGTTAGGGTGAGGGTGAGGATGAGGGTTAGGGTTAGGGTGAGGGTTGGAGTTAGGGTTAGAGTAACGGTTAGGGTGAGGGTTAGGCTTAGGCTTAGGTTTAGGGTGTTGGTTAGGGTGAGGTTGAGGGTTAGGGTGAGGGTTAGGCTGAGGGTTAGGATTAGGGTTAGTGTTAGTGTTAGAGTTGGGGTTAGGCTTAGGCTTAGTGTTAGGTGGAGGGTGAGGGTGAAGGTGAGGTATAGGGTTAGGTGAGGGTGAGGTTTAGGGTTAGATTTAGCATTAGATTGAGAGCTAGTTTGAGGGTTAGGGTTAGGGTTCTTGTTAGGTTTAGGGTGACGGTGTGTGTGAGGGTTATGGTGAGTCTTAGGCTTAAGCTTAGGCTTAAGGCCAAGCGTGAGGTTGAGTGTGAGGGTTAGGGCTAGTGTCAGGGTTAGGGTTCTAGGGTTAGGGTGAGGGTTATGATGAGGTTTAGGGTTAGGATGAGGGTTAGGCTGAGGGCTAGAGAGAGGTGAGGCTTATGGTTAGCGTTAGGGTGAGGTTTAGGGTTTGGGTTATTGTTAGTGTTAGGGTTAGAGTTAAGTTCAGTGTTAGGGTGAGGGTGATGATTAGGTTTAGGGTTAGGGTGAGGTTTAGGGTTAGGGTTAGGGTTAGGGTGAGGGTTAGGGTTAGGATTAGGGTGAGTTTTAGGATGAGGTTTACGGTTAGGATTAGGGTTAGGGTGCGGGCTAGGGTGAGGTTTCGTTTTAAAGTTAGGGTTAGGGGGAGGGTTAGGGGGAGGGTTAGGCTTAGGTTTATTGTTAGGGTTAGGGTGAGGTTTAGGTTGAAGTTTAGGGATAGGTTTAGGGTTAGGATTAGGGTTAGGGTGAGGCTGAGAGTGAGGGTTAGGTCTAGGGTTAGGCTTAGGCTTAGGGTAAGTCTGAGGGTAAGTGTGGGGTTGAGAATTAGGATTAAGGTGATAGTTAGGTTTAGGGTTAGTGTTATTGTTTGGGTTAGGTTTAGAGTTACTGTGTGGGTGAGGGTGCGGGTGAGGTTTAGGATTAGAGTTGGGATTAGGGGGAGAGTTAGGGTGAGGTTTACAGTTAGGGTTAGTGTTAGGGTTTGGGTGAGGTTTAGGATTAGTGTTAGGGCTATTATTATGGTAAGGTTTATGTTTATGGTTATGGTTAGGTTGAGGGTTAGAGTTAGTTTTAGGGTGAGGTTTAGGGTTTGGGTTAGGGTTAGAGTTAGGGTGAGGGTGAGGGTGAGGTTTAGGGTTAGAGTCAGGGTTAGGATCAGCGTTAGGTTGAGGGTTAGGTTTAGGGTTAGGATTAGGGTTAGGGTGAATGTGAGTGTGTGGGTTAGGGTTAGGTTTAGATTTTGGCTTAGGGTTAGGCTAAGTGTGAGGGTCAGGGTTAGGGTTAGTGTTAGGTGTAGGGTTAGGGTTAAGGGTAGGTTAGGGTTAGGGTTAGTGTGAGGGTTAGGGTTAGGGTTAGGGTTAGGGCTAGGATGAGGGTAAGTGTGAGGGTGAGGTTTATGGTTAGGGTGAGTACTATGGTTAGGGTGAGGGTTAGGGTTATTATTAGGGTTAGGGTTAAAGTTAGGGTTAGGGTGAGGGTGAGATTTAGGGTTAGAGTTAGGGTTAGTGTTACGGTTAAGATGAGGTTTAGGGTTAGGGTTAGAGTTAGGGTGAGGGGTAGGGTTAGGTTTAGGATTAGGTTTAGGGTGAGGGTGAGGGTGGGGCTTAGGTTTAGGGTTAAGGTTAGGCTTAGAGTTAGGGTGAAGGTTAGGGTTAGGGTTTAGTTTAGGGTGCAGGTGAGGCTGAGGATTAGGGTAGGTTTAGAGTTAGATTTAGGGTTAGGTTTAGGGTTAGGGTTAGTGTTATGGTTAGGGTTAGGTTTAGGGTTATGGTGAGGGTGAGGGTTAGGGTTAGGCTTAGAGATAGGCTGAGGGTGACTGTGGGGGTGAGGATTAGAGTTAGGGTTAGGCTTAGGGTTAGGGTTATTGTTAGTGTTATGGTTAGGGTTAACTTTGCGGTGAGGGTGAGGCTGCGGATTAGGGTTAGGGTTAGTGTTAGGGTTAGTGTTATTTTTAGGGTTAGGGCTAAAATTAAGGTGAGGTTGAGAGTGAGGGTGAAAGTAAGGGTTAGGATGAGTTTTAGGGTTAGGCTTAGGGTTAGGGTGAGGGTGAGGTTATGGTTAGAGTTAGGGTTAGTGTTAGGGTTAGGGTGAGGTTTCGGGTCAGGGTTAGGTTTGGAGTTATGGTGAGGGTGAGGTTTAGAGTTAGAGTTAGGGTTAGGGTGAGGCTGAGGGTGAGGGTTAGGGTTAGGATTAGTGTTAGGTTTACGGTTAGGATTAGGGTGAGGCTTAGGATGAGGGTGAGGGTTAGGGTGAAGTTTAGGATTAGGATTAGGGTTAGGGTTAGGGTCAGGATTAGCGTTAGGCTTAGGATTAGGCTAAGGGTGAGGTTTAGGGCTAGAGTTAGGGTTACGGACAAGGTTAGTTTTAAGGTTAGGGTTAGGGTTAGGGTTAGGGTGAGAGTTAGGTGGTGTGTTAGGGTTAGGGTTAAGTATAGGATTAGGGTTAGAGTGAGGGGGAGTGTGTGTGTTAGGGTTAGGTTTAGGGTTAGGCTTAGGGTTAGGCTGAGGGTGAGGTTGAGCGTGGGGTTTAGGGTTAGGAGAAGGGTTAAGATGAGGTGTAGGGTTAGGATGAGGGTTAGGGTAAGGGCTAGGGTGAGGGTGAGGTTTAGGTTTATTTTTAGGGTGAAGTTTAGGGTTAGGGTTAGGGTGAGGGTGAGGTTTAGGTTTATAGTTAGGGATAGGGTGAGGCTGAGGTTGAGGGTCAGGGTTAGGGTTAGTGTTAGGTGTAGGGTTAGGGTTAGGGTGAGGGTTAGTCTGAGTTTGAGGATGAGGGTTAGGGTTAGGATTAGGATTAGCATTAGTGTTAGAGTGAGTGTGAGTTTTGGGGTTAGGGCTAGGGTTAGGGTTAGGCTTAGGGTTAGGCTGAGGGTTAGAGTAAGGGTGAGGGTTAGGGTTAGGGTGAGCATTAGGGTTAGGGTTATGGGGAGGGTTAGGATGAAGGTTAGGGTTAGGATTCTGGTTATGGTGAGGTCTAGGGTTAGGGTGAGTGTGAGGGTTAGGGATAGGCTTATGCTTAGGGTTAGTTTGAGGGTGAGGGGGGTCAGGATTAGGGTTAGGGTGATGGTTAGATTTAGGGTTACGGGAAGGGTTAGGATGAGGGTTAGGGTTAGGATTAGGGTTAGGGTGAGGTTGAGGTTTAGGGTTAGTGTTAGGGTGAGAGTTAGTGTTAGGGTTAGGGTGAGAGTAGGATTCGGGTTAAGTTTAGAGTTAGGGTGAGGCTTAGGGTCAGAGTTCCGGTAAGGTTGAGGGTTAGGGTTAGGTTGAGGTTTAGGGTTAAAAGTAGGGTTAGGGTGAGGGTGACGGTTAGGGTTAGGGTAAGGGTTACGGTGAGGGTGAGGGTTAGGGTTAGGTTGAGGTTTAGGGTTACGATTTGTGTTAGGGTGAAGGCTAGGGTGAGGGTGAGGGTTAGGGTTAGGGTTAGTGTGAGGTTTAGTGTTAGGGTTAGGGTTAGAGTTAGGATTAGTTTGAGGGTGAGGTTTAGGGGTAAAGTTAGTGTTAGGGTCAGGGTTAGGCTTAGGGTGAGGGTTAGTGTGGGGGTGACAGTAAGGGAAAGGTGAGGGTTAGGCTGAGGGTGAGGGTTACGGTAAGGGTGAGGGTTAGGGTTAGGGTGAGTGTTAGGGTTAGTGTTAGGGTGAGGGTGAGGGTTAGATTGAGGATTAGTGTTAGGATTAGGGTTAGGGCTAGGGTTAGGTTGAGGTTTAGGGTTAGTGTTAGGGTGAGGTTTAGGTTTAGGGTGATGGTTATGGTTAGTGTGAGTATTAGTGTTCGGGTTACGGTTAGTGTTAAGTTGAGGGTAAGTGTTAGGGTGAGGGTTAGGTTTAGGGTGAGGGTAATGTTTAGGGTGAGGGTTAGGGTTAGGGTGTTTTTTAGGGTTAGGGTTAGGGTTACGGTGAGGGTGAGGGTTAGGTTTAGGGTTAGGATTAGGATTAGGGTTAGGGCTAGGGTGCGGGTAAGTGTTAGTGTGAGAGTTAGGGTGAGGGTGAGGGTTATGGTTACGGTGAGGGTGAGGGTTAGGTTTAGAGTTACCTTGAGCGTGAGTGTTAGGTTTAGGTTGAGGGTTAGGTTTAGGATTAGGGTTAGGGTTAGTGTGAGGGTTAGTGTTACTGTTAGGGTTAGTGGTAGGGTGAGGATAAGTGTTAGGGTGAGGTTTAGGGTTAGGGTGAGGATTATGTTTAGGGTGAGGGTTAGGGTTATTGTTAGGGTTAGTGTTAGGTTTAGAGTTAGTGTAAGGGTGAGGGTGAGATTTAGTGTTAGAATTAGGGTTAGTGTTTGGTTTAGGGTTAGGGTGCGGGTTTGGCTTAGGCTTAGGCTTAGGCTTAGGCTTAGGCCGAGCTTGAGGGTGAGGGTTAGGATTCACGTTAGGGTGAGCGTTAGGGTTATGTTTAGTGTCAGGTTTAGGATGAGGTTTAGGGTTAGGGTTAAGGTTATGGTGAGGGCTAGCGTGAGGGTTAGGGTGAGGGTTAGGGTTAGGGATAGGGGTAGGTTTAGGATTAGGGTTAGGGTGAGGGTGAGTGTGAGGCTTAGGGTTAGGATTAGGGTTAGGCTTAGAGTTAGGGTGAGGGTTAGGTTTCAGGTTTGAGTTTGGGTGCAGGTGAGGCTGAGGATTTGGGTTAGGTTTAGGGTTAGATTTAGGGGTAGGTTTAGGTTTAGGGTTATTTTTAGTGTTAGGGTTTTGGTGAGGGTTAGGTTTAGGTTTAGTGTTAGGCTGAGGGTGACTGTGGGGGTGAGGATTAGAGTTTGGGTTAGGGTTAGGCTTAGTTTTAGCGTTATGTTTAGTGTTATGGGTAGGGTTAAGTTTGCAGTGAGGGTGAGGCTGAGGTTGAGGGTTAGGGTTAGGGTTAGAGTTAGTGTTATTGTTAGGGTTAGGGCTAGAATTACGGTGAGGTTGAGGGTGAGGATGAAGGTTAGGGTTAGGTTGAATTTTAGGGTCAGGGTTAGGGTCAGGGTGCGGGTGAGGTTTAGGGTTAGAGTTAGGGTTAGTGTTAGGGTTAGGGTGAGGTTGCAGGTTAGGGTTAGGGATGGTGTTATGTGAGGGTGAGGTTTAGTGTTAGAGTTAGGGTTAGGGTGAGGCTAAAGTGTAAGCCTTAGGGTTAGGGTTAGTGTTAGGTTTAGGTTTAGGGTTAGGGTGAGGGTTAGGGTTAGAGTTAGGTTTAAGGTTAGGCTTAGGGTTAGGCTGATTGTGAGTGTGAGTGTGAGGGTTAGGGTTAGGATGATGGTTAGGGTTAGGGTTATGGGGAGTGTTAGGATGAATGTTAGGTTTAGGATTAGGGTTAGGGTGAGGTTAGGGTTAGCGTTATGGGGAGTGTTAGGATGAATGTTAGGGTTAGGATTAGGGTTTGGGTGAGGGCTAGGGTGAGGGTGAGTTTTAGGGTTAGGGTTAGGGTTAGGATTAGGGTGAATGTGAGGTTTAGGGTTAGAGTTAGGCTTAAGGTGAGGCTGAGGGTGATGGTGAGGGTTGGGGTTAGGATTAGGATTAGGGTAAGCGTTAGGATGAGTGTGAGGGGATAAGGCTTAGGGTTACACTGAGGGTGAGGTTGAGGGTGAGGGTAAGGGTTAGGATTAGGGTTAGGGTGAGGGTGAGTGTGTGGTAGGGTTAGGCTTAGGGTTAGGGTGAGGGTGAGGTTGAGGGTGAGGGTTAGGGTTAAGGTGATTGTTTGGGTAAGGGTTAGGGGGAGGGTTAGGATGAGGGTTAGGGTCAGGCTTAGGCTTAGGGTTCGGTTGAGGGAGAGGGTCAGGGTGAGGATTAGCTTTAGGTTGAGGGTTAGGTTTAGGGTTAGCTTGAGAGTTAGGATTCAGGTTAAGTTTCGGGTTAGGGTGAGGGTTAGGGCTAGGTTTAGGGTGAGGGTTAGATTTAGGGTGAGGGTGAGGGTTAGGATGAGGATTAGGGTTACGATTAGGGTTAGGTTGAGGGATAGGGTGAGGGTGAGGATTAGGGTTAGCGTTAGGGTAAGGTTTAAGGTTAGGGTTAGGTTTAGGGTGAGGGTTAGGTTGACGGTTAGGGTTACGGTGAGGGTAAGTGTTAAGGTTAGGGTGAGGGTGAGTGTTAGCATTAGGGTTAGGGTTAGGATTAGGTTTAGGGTTAGGATTAGTATTATTGTTAGGGTTAGGGTTAGAGTTATGGTGAGTTTGAGGGTGAGGGTGAGGGTTAGGTTTAGGGTTAGGGTGAGGTTTAGGTTTAGGTGTAGGATTAGGGTTAGTGTGATTGTAAGGTTTAGGGTTAGGTTTAGGGTTAGTTGGAGGGTTAGGTCGAGGGTTAGATTTAGGGTTAGTTTTAGGGTTAAGGTTAGGGTGAGCGTTAGGTTGAGGGTTAGGTTGAGGGTTAGTGTTAGAGTTAGGGCTAGGTTTAGGGTTAGGGTTAGGGTTAAGATGAGGATTAGGGTGAGTGTTAAGGTTAGGGTAAAGGTGAGTTTTAGGGTGAGGTTTTCGATTAGGGTTAGGGTTAGTGTTAGATTGAGGTTTAGGGTTAGGGTTTGGGTTAGGCTTAGAGTTACTGTGACGGTGACAGTCCAGGTGAGTGTGAGGGTTAGGGTTAGGTTTAGGGTTAGGCTTAGGGTTAGGCTTAGGATTAGGCTTAGGGTGAGGGTGCGGATGAGGGTTAGGGTTAGGGTGAGGGTTAGTTTTAGGGTTATGGGGAGGGTTAGGATGAGGGTTAGGGTTAGGATTAGGGTTAGGGTGAGGGCTAGGTTGAGGGTGAGTTTTAGGGTTAGGGTTAGGGTGAGGTTTAGGGTTAGGTTTTGGGATAGGGTTAGAGGTACTGTGAGGGTGAGGGTGCGGGTGAGTGTGAGGGTGAGGGTAGGTTTACGGTTAGTGTTAGGGTGAGAGTTAGGGTTCAGGCTAAGTTTAGAGTTAGGTTGAGGGTTAGGGTTAGGCTTAAGTTGAGCGTGAGGGTTAGGGTTAGGTTGAGGGTTAGGGTTAGGTTTAGGGTTAGGGTGAGTTTCAGAGTTAGGGTTAGGGTGAGGGTTAGGATGAGCTTTAGAGTTAGGATTAGGGTTAGTTTGAGGGTTAGGGTTTGGATTAGGGTTAGGGTGAGTGTGAGGTTTAGAGTTAGAGTTAGTGATGGGGGAGGTTTAGGTTGAGGGTTAGGGTTAGGGTTATTGTTAGGTTAGGGTTAGGGTGAGGGTTAGGGTTAGGATTAGGGTCAGGGTGAGTGTGAGGGTTAGGTTTAGGGTTAGAGTTAGGGTTAGGGTTAGGGATAGGATTAGGGTTAAGGTGAGGGTCAGTGTGCGTGTTAGGGTTAGGTTTAGGCTTAAGCTAAGGGTTAGGCTGAGGGTGAGTTTGAGAGTGAGGGTTAGGGTTAGGGTGAGGGTTAGGGTTAGGTTTAGGGGGAGTATGAGGATGAGGGTCAGGGTTAGGTTTAGTGTTAGGGTAAGGGCTAGGGTGAGGGTGAGGTTTAGGGTTGGGGTTAGGGTGAGATTTAGGTTTAGGGTTTGTGTTAGGGTTAGGTTTAGTTTGAGGTTTAGGGTTAGAGTATGACTGAGGGTGCAGTTTAGTGTTAGGGTTAGTGTTAGGGTTAGGTTGAGGGTTAGGGTGAGGGTGAGGTTTAGGGTTAGGATTAGGATTAGGCTTAGGGTGAGGGTGAGGGTGAGTGTGAGGGTTAGGTTCAGGTTTAGGGTTAGGCTTAGGGTGAGGGTGAGGGTGAGAGTGAGTGTTAGGGTTAGGTTGAGTGTTAGTTTTGGGTTTAGTGTGAGAGTTAGCATTCGGTTAAGTTTAGGGTTAGGGTGAGGATTAGGGTTAGCGTGAGTGCTAGGGTGAGGGTGAGGGTTAGGGTTAGTGTAAGGGTAAGGTTTATGATTAGGGTTAGGATTCGGGTCAGGGTTAGGGTTAGGATTATGGTTAGGGTGAGGGTGAGTGTTAGGATTAGGTTTAGAATTAGGGTTAGGGTTAGGTTTAGGGTTAGGATTATTGTTAGGGTTAGGGTTAGGTTTATACGGTTACTCTGAGGGTGAGGGTGTGGGTTAGGGTTAGGTTTAGGATGAGGTTTATTTTTGGGGTCATGGTTAGAGATAGGGGTAGGGTGAGGGTGAGGTTTAGCATTAGAGTTAGCGTTAGTGTTAGGGTTAGGAATAGGGTGAGGGTTAGGGTTAGGCTTAGGCTTAGGCTTAGGCCTAGGCCGAGCATGAGGTGGAGGGTTAGGGTTCGGGTTATGGTGAGGTTTAGGGTTAGGGTTAGGGTGAGGGCTCGGATGAGGTTTAGGGTTACGATTAGGGTTAGGTTGAGGGCTAGGGTGAGGGTGAGTGTTAGAGTTAGTTTTAGGGTGAGGTTTAGGGTTAGGGTTAGGGTTAGGGTTATGTTGAGTTTTAGGGTTAGAGTTAGGGTTAGGGGGAGGGTTAGATTGAGGGTTAGGGTTAGGTTTAGTGTTAGGTTAGGGTTAGGGTGAGGGTTAGGGTTAGGATTAGGGTCAGGGTGAGGGTGAGGGTTAGGGATAGGTTTAGAGTTAGGGTTAGGGTTAGGGATAGGATTAGGGTCAGGTTGAGGGCCAGTGTGTGTTATGGTTAGGTTTAGGCTTAAGCTTAGGGTTAGGCTGAGGGTGAGTTTGAGAGTGAGGGTTAGGATTAAGGTGAGGGTTAAGGTTAGGTTTAGGGGGAGTGTGAGGATGACGGTCAGGTTTAGGTTTAGTGTTAGTGTAAGGGCTAGGGTGAGGGTGAGGTTTAGGGTTGGGGTTAGGGTGAGGTTTAGGTTTAGGGTTTGTGTTAGGGTTAGGTTTAGTGTGGGGTTTACGATTAGAGTTAGGGTTAGGGTATGCCTGAGGGTGAGGGTTAGGGTTAGGGTTATTGTTAGGGTTAGGGTGAGGGTTAGGGTGAGGGTGAGGTTTAGGGTTAGGGTTAGGATTACTATTAGGGTTGGGGTAAGGGTGAGTGTGAGGGTTAGGGTTAGGGTTAGGGTTAGGCTTCGGGTGAGGGTGAGGGTGAGGGTGAGGGTTAGGGTTAGGTTGAGGGTTAGGTTTAGGTTTAGTGTGAGAGTTAGCATTTGGTTAAGTTTAGGTTTATGGTTAGGATTAGGGTTAGGATTAGGGTTAGGGTGAGTGCTAGGGTTCAGGTGAGGGTTAGGGTTAGTGTTAGGGTAAGGTTTATGGTTAGGGTTAGGGTTTGGGTGAGGGTTAGGGTTAGGATTAGGGTTAGGATGAGGTTGAGTGTTAATATTAAGTTTAGGATTAGGGTTAGGGTCAGGTTTAGGGTTAGGATTAGTGTTATTGTTAGAGTTAGGTTTAGAGTTATGGTAAGGTGAGGGTGAGGGTTAGTAATAGGATTAGTGTTAGGGTTAGGGTGAGTGTGAGGTTTAGGGTTAGAGTTAGGGTTAGGCTAAGTTTTAGGCTGAGAGTGAGGGTGAGGGTGTGGATTATTGTTAGGGTGAGGGTTAGGGTTTTTGTTACGGTGAGGGTTAGGATGAGGGTTTGGTTTAGGATTAGGGTTAGGGTGAGGGCTAGGTTGAGGATGAGGTTTAGGTTTAGGATTAGGGTGAGGTTTAGGGTTAGGGTTAGGGTTAGGGTTAGGGTGAGGCTGAGAGTTAGGGTTAGGTTGAGGCTGAAGTTTAGGTTTAGGGTTAGTGTTAGTGTTAGCGTTAGGGTTATGATGAGGCTGAGGGAGAGGGTGAGGGTTAGGCTTAGTGTTAGGATTAGGATTAGGGTAAGGTATTGGGTGAGTGTGAGGGTTAGGGTTACGGTGACCGTGAGTGTTAGGGTTAGGTTGAGGGTTAGGGTTAGGCTTATGATTAGGGTGAGGGTGAGGGTGAAGGTTAGGGTTTAGGGTATGTCTTAGGGATAGGGTTAGTTTGAGAGTTAGGGTTCGAGTTAAGTTTAGTGTTAGGGTGATTGTTAGTGTTAGGATTACGGTGAGCATGAGGGTTAGGGTTAGGTTGAGGGTTAGGGTTAGGCATAGGATTAGGGTGAGCCTTAGGGTTAGGGTAAAGTTGAGGTTTAGGGTGAGGTTTTGATTACGGTTAGGGTTAGGGTTAGAGTGAGGTTTAGGGTTAGGGTTTGGGTTAGGCTTAGAGTTACTGTGAGGGTGAGGGTGCAGGTGAGTGTGAGGGTTAGGGTTAGGTTTAGGGTTAGGCTTAGGGTTAGGCTTAGGATTAGGCCGAGGGTGAGGGTGGGGATGAGGGTTAGGGTTAGGGTGAGGGTTAGTTTTAGGGTTATGGGGAGGGTTAGGATGAGGGTTAGGGTTAGGATTAGGGTTAGGGTGAGGGCTAGGTTGAGGGTGAGTTTTAGGGTTAGGGTTAGGGTGAGGTTTAGGGTTAGGGTTTGGGATAGGGTTAGAGTTACTGTGAGAGTGAGGGTGCGGTTGAGTGTGAGTGTGAGGGTGAGGTTTAGGGTTAATGTTAGGGTGAGAGTTAGGGTTCAGGTTAAGTTTAGGGTTAGGTTGAGTGTTAGTGTAGGCTTAAGTTGAGCATGAGGGTCAGGGTTAAGTTGAGGGTTAGGGTTAGGTTTAGGGTTAGGGTGAGTTTCAGAGTTAGGGTTACGGTGAGGGTTGGGATGAGGTTTAGAGTTAGGATTAGGGTTAGGTTGAGGGCTAGGGTGAGGGTGAGAGTTAGGGTTAGTGTTAGGGTGAGGTTTAGGTTTAGGGTTAGGTTAGGGTTAGGTTGAGGGTTAGAGTTTGGATTAGGGTTAGGGTGAGTGTGATGTTTAGGGTTAGAATTAGGGTTAGGGGGAGGGTTAGGTTGAGGTTTAGGGTTAGGGTTAGTGTTAGGTTAGGGTTAGGGTGAGGGTTAGGGTTAGGATTATGGTCAGGGTGAGGGTGAGGGTTAGGTTTGGGGTCAGAGTTAGGGTTAGGATTAGGGATAGGATTAGGGTTAGGGTGAGTGTCAGTTTTTTTGTTAGGGTTAGGTTTAGGGTTAAGCTGAGGGTGAGTTTGAGAGTGAGGGTTAGGGTTAGGTTGAGGGTTAGTGTTAGGTTTAGGGGGAGTGTGAGGATGAGGGTCAGGGTTAGGTTTAGTGTTAGTGTAAGGGCTAGGGTGAGGGTGAGGTTTAGGGTTTAGGGTTTTTGTTAGGGTTAGGTTTAGTGTGAGGATTAGTGTTAGAGTTAGGGTTAGGATAAGGCTGAGGGTGAGGGTTAGGGTTACGGTTCGTGTTAGGGTTAGGTTGAGGGTTAGGGTGAGGGTGAGGTTTAGGGTTAGGGTTAGGATTAGGATTAGGGTTAGGGTTAGGGTGAGTGTGAGGGTTAGGGTTAGGGTTAGCATTAGGCTTAGGGTGAGGGTGAGGGTGAGGGTGAGGGTTAGGGTTAGGTTGAGGGTTAGGTTTAGGTTTAGTGTGAGAGTTAGCTTTAGGTTTAGTTTAGGTTTAGGGTGAGGATTAGGGTTAGGATTAGCGTTAGGGTGAGTGCTAGCTTGAGGGTGAGGGTTAGGGTTAGTTTTAGGGTAAGGTTTATGGTTAGGGTTATGGTTCGGGTGAGGGTTAGTGTTAGGATTAGGGTTAGGTTGAGGGTGAGTGTTAGGATTAGGTTTAGGATTAGTGTTAGGGTTTGTTTTAGGGTTGGGATTAGTGTTATTGTTAGAGTTAGGGTTAGAGTTATGGTGAGGGTGAGGGTGAGGGTTAGTAATAGGATTAGTGTTAGGGTTAGGGTGAGTGTGAGTTTTAAGTTTAGGGTTAGGGTTAGGCTAAGTTTTAGGCTGAGGGTGATGGTGAGGGTGCGGATTATTGTTATGGTGAGGGTTAGGGTTATTGTTAGGTTGAGGGTTAGGATGAGGTTTAGAATTAGTATTAGGGTTAGGTTGAGGGGTAGGGTGAGGGTGAGAGTTAGGGTTAGTGTTAGGGTGAGGGTTAGGGTTAGGGTTAGGGTTAGGTTGAGGGTTAGTGTTTGGATTAGGGTTAGGGTGAGTGTGAGGTTTAGGGTTAGAGTTAGGTTTAGGGGGAGGGTTAGGTTGAGGGTTAGATTTAGGGTTAGTGTTAGTGTTAGGGTTAGGGTTATTGTTAGTGTTATGGTTAGGGTTAAATTTGCAGTGAGGTTGAGGCTGAGGTTGAGGGTTATGATTAGGGTTAGGGTGAGTGTTAGGGTTACTCTTATTTTTCGGTTTAGGGTTAGAATTACAGTGAAGTTGAGGGTGAGGGTGAGGGTTAGGGTTAGAATGAGGTTTAGGATTAGGGTTAGGGTTAGGGTGAAGGTGAGGTTTAGGGTTAGAGTTAGGGTTTGGGGGTGGGATAGGGTGAGGTTTAGGGTTAGGGTTAGTGTTAGGGTTAGGGTGAGTGTGAGGGTTAGTTTGAGGTTTTGGGATAGGGTTACGTTTAGGTTTAGGTTTAGGGTGAGCGTGAGTGTGTGGGTTAGGTTGAGGGTTAGACTTAGGCTTAGGTTTAGGGTAAGGGTCAGGGTGGTGGTGAGGATTAGGGTTAGGGAGATGGTTAGGGTTAGGGTTAGTGTTATTGTTAGGGTAAGGGTTAGAGTTATGATGAGGGTGAGGGTGCTGGTGAGAGTTAGGTTTAGGGCTAGTGTGGGATTTAGGGTTAGGGTGTGAGTTAGGGTTAGAGTTACTGTGAGGGTGAGGGTGCGGTTGAGTGTGAGGGTTAGGGTTAGTTTTAGGGTTAGGATTAGGCTAAGGGCTAGGGAGACGTTTAGGGTTAGGTTTGTAGTGAGATTTAGGGGTAGGGTTAGATTTAGGGTTAGGGTGATGTGAGGTTTAGGGTTAGATTTAGGGTTAGGGTGAGGCTGAGGGTGAGGGTTAGGGTTCGGATTAGTGTTAGGGTTAGGTTAGGGTTAGGGTGAGGTTAGGGGGAGGGTGAGGTTTAGGGTTAGGGTTAGGATTAGTGTTAGGGTTTGGGTGAGTGTGAGGGATAGGGTTAGGGTTAGGGTGAGGGTTAGGGTTAGGGATAGGGTGAGAGTTAGGGTTCTGATAAGTTTAGGGTTAGGGTGAGGATTAGGGTTAGGATTAGGTTTAGGTTTGGGGCTAGGGTGATGGTGAGGGTGAGGGTTAGTTTTAGGGTAAGGTTTACGGATAGGGTTAGGGTTTGGGTGAGGGTTAGGATGAGGGATAGCGTTACGGTGAGGGTGAGGGTTAGGGGTAGGTTGATGGTTAGGTTTAGGATTAGGGTTAGGGTGAGGGTGAGTGTTAGGATTTTTGTTAGGATTAGGATTTGGATTACGGTTAGGGTGAGTGTGAGGTTTAGGGTTAGGGTTAGGGTTAGGCTTAGGTTTAGTCTGAGGGTGATGGTGAGGGTGAGGGTTATTGTTAGGGTGAGGGTTAGGGTTAGGGTTAGGGTGAGAGTTAGGGTTCGGGTTAAGTTTAGGGTTAGAGGTTTAGGGTAAGGGTTACAGTGTGGGTTAGGGTTCATGTTAGTGTGAGTTGTAGGATGAGGGTTAGGGTTAGGATTAGTCTTAGATTGAGGGCTAGGGTGAGGGTGAGTTTTAGGGTTAGCGTTAGGGTGACGTTTAGGTTTAGGTTTAGGGTTAGGGTAAGGGTGAGGGTAAGGTTTAATGTTAGAGATAGGGTTAGGGTGAGGCTGAGGGTGAAGGTTAGGGTTAGTGTTAGTGTTAGATTTAGGGTTTTGGTGAGTGTTAGCCTTGGTGTTAGGAATAGGATTAGGGTAAGGGTTAGGGTGAGTGTAAGGGTTAGTGTCACGGTGAGCGTGAGTGTTAGGGTTAGGTTGAGGGTTAGGGTTAGGCTTACGATTAGGGTGAGGGTGAGAGTGAGGATTAGGGTTAGGGTAAGGGTTAGGGGTAGGGTTAGAGTGAGAGTTAGGGTTCGAGTTTAGGGTTAGGGTGTGATTTAGGGTTAGGATTACGTTGAGTTTGAAGGTTAGGCTTAGTTTGAGGGTTAGGGTTAGGCTTAGGATTAGGGTGAGGGTTAGGTTTAGGGTTAGGCTGAGGTTTAGGGTGAGGTTTTGGATTACGGTTAGGGTTAGTGTTAGGGTGAGGGTGAGGTTTTGGGTTAGAGTTAGGTTAAGGGGCAGGGTTAGGCAGAGTTTTTGGGTTAGAGTTAGTGTTATGGTTAGGGTGAGGGTTAGGGTTTGGGTTAGGGTTATTGTTAGTGTTATGGTTAGGGTTAAGTTTGTGGTGAGGGCGAGGCTGAGGGTGGGAGTTATGTTTAGTGTTAGGTTTAGAGTGAGGTTTAGGGTTAGGGTTAGGGTACGGGTTAGGGTGAGTGTGAGGTTTAGGGTTAGATTTAGGGTTTGGGTTAGGATTACCGTTAGGGTGAGGGTTAGGGTGAAGGCTAGGGTGTCGTTGAGGGTTATGGTAAGTGTTAGGGTTAAGGTTAGGGTGAGGGTTAGGTTGAGGTTAAGGGTTAGGGTTAGGGTTAGTGTTAGGATTAGGGTTAGGGTGAGGGTTAGTGTGAGGGTTAGGCTTAGGATTAGGCTTAGGCTTAGGGTAAGGCTGAGAGTGAGTGTGGGGGTGTGGATTAGGGTTAGGGTGATTGTTAGGTTTAGGCTTAGGGTGAGGGTTAGGATGAGAGTTAGGGTTAGGATTAGGATTAAGGTGAGGGCTTGGGTGAGGGTGAGGGTTAGGGTAAGTGTTAGGCTTAGGCTTAGGCTGAGAATGAGGTTGAGGGTGAGGGTTAGGGTTAAGGTGAGATTTAGTGTTAGGGTTACGGTTAGAGTTAGGATTCGGGTGAGGGTGAGGTTCAGGGGTAGAGTTAGGGTTAGGGTGAGTGTTAGGCTTAGGGTGACAGTTAAGGTGGGAGTGATGGTAAGGTAAAGGTGAGGGTTAGGCTGAGTGTGAGGGTTATTGAATGGGTTAGCGTTAGTGTTACGGGGAGGGATAGGATTAGGCTGAGTGTGAGGGTGAGGGTTAGATTGAGGATTAGTGTTAGGGTTCGTGTGAGGTTTAGGGTGAGGATGAGGGTTAGGGTTAGGGTAAGGCCTAAGGTGAGGATGAGGGTTACGGTTAGTGTTAGGGTGCAGTTTAGGGTTAGGGTTAGGGTTTGGATTAATGTTAGAGTTAGGCTTAAGGTGAGGGTTAGGGTGAGGTGAGGTTTAGGGTTAAGGTTAGGATTAGGATTAGGTTTAGGGTTAGGGTAAGTGTGACTTTTAGGGTTAGGGGTAGGGTTAGGCTTAGGGTGATGGTGAGGGTGAGGGTTATTGTTAGGGTGAGGGTTAGGCTTAGGCTTAGGGTGAGAGATAGGGTTCCGGTTATGTTTAGGTTTAGAATGAGTATTGGGTAAGGGTTACAGTGAGGGTGAGGGTTAGTGTTAGGTTGAGGTTTTGGGTTAGGGTTTGGTTTAGGGTGAGGGTGAGGGTGAGGGTAAGGGTTAGGGTTAGTTTTAGGGTAAGGGTTAGGATGAGGGTTAGGGTTAGGATTAGGGTTAGGGTTAGGGTGGGGGTTAGGGTTAAAGTTATTGTTAGGGTTAGGGTTAGAGTTAAGGTTAGGGTGAGGGTGAGGGTGAGGGTTAGGTTTAGGGTGAGGTGTACGGTGAGGTTTAGGGTTAGGGTTATGGTTAGAGTTAGCGTGAGGGTGAGGTTTAGGGGTAGAGTTAGGGTTAGGGGGAGGGTAAGAGTCAGGTTTAGGTTTAGGGTTTGGGTGAGGATGAGGGTTAGGTTGAGTTTTAGGGATATGGTTAGGTTTAGGATTAGGTATCATGTGAGGGTGAGTGTGAGGGTTAGGGTGATGGTTAGGCTTAGGGTGAGGGTTAGGCTGAGGGTGAGGGTGGGGGTGACGATTAGGGTTAGGGGGATAGTAAGGGTTAGGGTTAGTATTATTGTTAGGGTTAGAATTAGAGTTACTGTGAGGGTGAGGTTGGCGGTGAGGGTTAGGGTTAGGGTTAGGGTGGGGTTTAGGTTTAGGGTTAGTGTTAGGTTAGTGTGAGGTTGAGGGTTAGGTTGAGGTTTAGGGTTAGGGTTAGGGTTATTGTGAGGGTTAGGGTTAGGGTTAGAGTTAGTGTTAGGGTTACGGTAAGTGTTAGGGTGAGGGTTTGGGTTAGGGTGAGGGTTCTGTTTAGGGTGAGTGTTAGAGTTAGGTTTATTGTTAGGGTTAGGGTTAGGGTTAAGGTTACGTTGAGGGTGAGGATTAGGGTTGGGGTTAGGATGAGGTTTAGGTTTAGGGTTAGTGTTACAATTAGGGTTAGGGTGAGAGTGAGGTTTAAGGTTAGAGTTAGGGTTAGTGTTAGGGTTAGAGTGAGGGCTAGGGTGAGGGTTAGGGTTAGGGTGAGGGTGAGGGTTAGGATGAGGTTTAGGGTTAGGATTAGGGTTAGGGTTAGGGCTAGGGTAAGGGTTAGGGTTAGGGTTAGGGTTTGGGTTAGGGTGAGGTTGAGGCTGAGGATTAGGGTTTGGTTAAGGGTTAGGGTTAGGGTTAGTTTTAGGGTTAGGTTTAGTGTTAGGGTTAGGTTTAGCGTTAGGTTTTGGCTGAGGTTGAGGGTGGTGGTGAGGATTAGGGTTAGGTTTACGGTTCTGGTTATTGTTAGTGTTATGGTTAGGGTTAATTTTGCAGTGAGGTTGAGTTTGAGGTTGAGTGTTATGGTTAGACATTGGGTTATGGTTAGGGTTAGTGTTATTGTTAGGGTTAGGTTTACAGTTACGGTGAGCTTGAGGGTGAGGGTGAGAGTTAGTGTTAGGATGAGGTTTAGGGTGAGATTTGGGGTTAGGTTTAGGGTTAGGGTTAGGGTGAGTGTGAGGTTTAGGGTTAGAGTTAGTTTTAGGGGGAGGGTTAGGGTGAAGTTCAGGGTTAGGGTTAGTGTTAGGGTTAGGGAGAGCGGCAGGGTTAGGATGTGGTTTAGGGATAGGTTTAGGGTTAGGATTAGGGTTAGGGTGTGGGTGAGTGTAAGGGTTAGGGTGTAAGGGTTAGGCTTAAGCTTAGGGTTAGGCTGAGAGTGAGGATGAGGGTGAGATTTAGGGTTAAAATTAGGGTGGGGTTTAGGGTTAGGGTTAGGGTTAGGGTTTGGGTGAGGGTGAGGTTTCAGTTTAGATATAGGGTTAGGGGGGTGGTTAGGGTGAGGGTTATGGTTAGGGTTAGTTTTAGGGTTAGGGTGAGGGTGAGGGTTAGGTTTAGGGTTAGGATTAGGTTTAGGGTGAGGGTGAACGTGTGTGTTAGGTTTAGGTTTAGGGTTAGGCTTAGGATTAGGCTGAGGGTGAATTTGAGGTTGAGGGTTAGGGTTAGGGTGAGGGTTAGTGTTCGGGTTAAGTTTAGGGTTAGGGTGAGGGTTGGGGTAAGGGTTATGGTGAGGGCGAGGGTTAGCGTTAGGTTGAGTGTTAGGGTTAGGGTTAGGGTGCGTGTGAGGGTGAGGGTTAGGGTTAGGGTGAGGGTTAGGATGAGTGTTAGGGTTAGAGTTAGAATTAGGTTGAGTCTGAGGGTGAGGGTTAGGGTGAGGGTTAGTGTTAGATTTAGGGTTAGGGTGAGGGTGAATGTGAGGGTGAAGGTTAGGGTTAGGGTTAGGGCGAGGTTTCGGGTTAGTGTTATGATTAGGGTTAGGATGAGGGTGAGGTTTAGGGGTAGAGTTAGGGTTAGGGTGAGGGTTAGGGTGAGGGTTAGGGTGAGGGTTAGGGTTAGGGTGAGGGTTAGGGAGGGGGTGATGTGGAGGGTAATTGTGAGGTTTAGGCTGAGTGTGAGTTTTACCATAAGGGTGATGGTTAGGGTGAGGATGAGGGTTAAGTTTAGCGTGAGTGTTAGGGTGAGGGTGAAGGTTAGGGTTAGGGTGAGGGTTAGGGTTAGGTTTAGGGAGAAAGATAGGGTTTGGGTTAAATTTAGGGTTAGGGTTAGGGTTCGGGTGAGGGCTAGGGTTAGTATGAGGGTTAGGATAAGGATTAGGGTTATGATTAATGTTAGGGTGTGGGCTAGGGTGATGGTGATTTTTAGGGTTAGTGTTTGGGTGAGGTTTAGTGTTAGGGTTAGGGTTAGGGTGAGTGTTAGGATGAGAGTTAGTGTTACCATGACGTTAGGGTTAGGGTTATGGTGAGGGTGAGGGTTAGAATTAGGTGTAGGGTGAGGGTGAGTGTTAGGATTAGGGTTAGTGTTAATTTAGGTTTAGGATTAGTGTTATTGTTAGGGTTAGGGTTAGACTTACAGTGAGGGTGAGTGTGAGGGTGAGGGTTAGGGTTAGGGTGAGGGTTAGGATTGGGGTTATGGGGAGGGTTATGATGAGGGTTAGGTTTAGGATTAGGTTTAGGGTGAGGGTTATGCTTACGGAAGGGTGAGGGTTAGGGTTAGGGTTAGGATTAGGGTTAGGGTTAGGGTTATTGTTAGGGTTAGGGTTAGGGTTATGGTTACGGTGAGGGTGAGGGTTAGGGTTAAGTTTAGGGTGAGGTTTTTAGTGTTAGGGTTAGGGTTAGAGTTAGGGTTAGGGTGATGGTGATGTTTAGGGGTAGAGTTAGGTTTACAGTGCGGGTCAACATGAGGGTTAGGGTTACGGTGAGGGTTAAGGTGGGGGTGATGGTAAGGGTAAAGATGAGGATTAGGCCTAGGGTGAGGGTTATGGTAAGGGTGAGGGTTACGGTTAGGGTGAGGATGAGAGTTAGGGTTAGGGTGAGTGCTAGGGTGAGGGTGAGGACTAGGTTTAGTGTTAGGGTGAGGTTAGGGTTAGTGAGGGGTATGGTTAGGTTAAGGATAGGGTTAGGTTCAGGTTTAGTGTTAGGGTTAGGTTTAGGGTCAGGGGAGGGTTAAGGTTATGGTTAGGGTTATTGTTAGGGTTAGGGTTAGGATGAGGTTTAGGTTTAGGGTCCGGGCTAGAGTTAGGCTTAGGGTAAGGGTGAGGTTTAGGGTTAGAGTTAGCGTTAGTGTTAGGGTTAGGGTTAGCAAGAGGGTTCGGTTTAGGGTTAGGCTTAGGCTTTGGTTTAGTCTTAGGCCCAGCATGTGGGTGAGGGTTAGGGTTAGGGTTACGGTGAGGGTAATCGATACGGAAGGGTGAGGGTTTGGGTTAGGGTGAGGGTTAGGGTTAGAATTAGGGTTAGGGTGAGGGTGAGGGTTAGGATTAAGGTTAGGGTTAGGGTTATTGTTAGGGTTATGGTTAGGGTTACGGTGAGGGTGACGGTTAGGGTTAAGTTTATGGTGAGGTTTTTAGTGTTAGTGTTAGTGTTAGGGTTAGGGTTAGGGTGAGGTTTCAGGGTAGAGTTAGGGTTAGGGTTATGGTTAGGGTGAGGGTTAGGGTTAGGGTGAGGGTTAAGGTGGGGTGACGGTAAGGGTAAAGATGAGGGTTAGGCCTAGGGTGAGGGTTATGGTAAGGGTGAGGGTTAGGGTTAGGGTTAGGATTAGGGTGAGAGTCAGTGTTCAGGTTAAGTTTAGGGTTAGGGTGAGGTTTAGGGTGAGGATGAGGGTTAGAGTTAGGGTGAGGACTAGGGTGAGAGGGAGGATTAGGATTAGTGTTAGGGTGAGGTTAGGGTTAGGGTGAGGGTTATGGTTATGGTTATGGTTATGGTTAGGGTTAGGTTTAGTGATAGGGTTAGGGGTAGGATTAGGGTAGGGTTAAGGTTAGGGTTAGGGTTATTGTTAGGGTTAGGGTTAGGATGAGGTTTAGGTTTAGAGTTAGGTTTAGTGTTAGGGTTAGGGTAATGGTGAGGTTTAGGGTTAGAGTTAGGTTTAGTGTTAGGGTTAGGGTTAGGGTGAGGTTTAGGGTCAGGGTTAGGCTTCGGCTTTGGTTTAGGCTTAGGCCCAGCATGTGTGTGAGGGTTAGGGTGTGGTTTAGGGTGAGGATTAATGTTAGGGTTCAGGTGAGGTTTAGGATGATTTTTAGGGTTAGGATTAGAGTTACGGTGAGGGCAAGGGATAGGGTTAGGATGATTATTCGGGTTAGGGATAGGGTTAGATTTAGGATTAGGGTTAGTGTGAGGGTTAGGGTTAGCATTAGGGTTAGGCTTAGGGTTAAGGTGAGGGTTAGGGTTAGGGTTTGGTTAGGGTGAGGGTGAGGCTGAGGAGTAGGGTTAGGTTGAGGTTTAGGTTTAGGGTTAGGTTTAGGGTTAGTTTTAGTGTTATGTTTAGTGTTAAGGTTAAGTTTAGGGTTAGGATTAGTGTTATTGTTAGGGTTAGGGTTACAGTTAAGGTGAGGTTGAGGGTGAGGGTGAGGTTTAGGTTTAGGGTGAAGTTTAGGTTTAGGGTAATGGTTAGGGTTAGGGTGAGGTTTAGGGTTAGAGTTAGATTGAGGGGGGAGGGTTAGGGTGAAATTGAGGGCTAGGTTTAGTGTTAGGGTTAGGGTGAGGGTGAGGTATAATTTGAGGTTTAAGGATAGGGGTAGGTTTAGGATTAGTGTTAGGGGGATGGTGAGTGTGAGGGTTAGGGTGAGGGTTAGGCTTAGGCTCAGGTTTAGGCTGAGGGTGACGGTGGGGGTAAGTATTAAAGTTAGGGTGATGATTAGGGTTAGGGTTAGTGCTGTTCTTAGGTTTAGGGTTAGAGTTACAGTGAGGTTGAGGTTGGGAGTGAGGGTTAGCGTTAGGGTTAGGGTGGGGTTTAGGGTTAGGCTTAGTGTTAGGGTTAGGGTGAGGTTTAGGGTTAGATATAGGGTTAGGGTGAGGGTTATGGTGATGGTTAGGGTTAGGGTTAGTGTTAGGGTTAGGGTGAGGGTAAGGGTTAGGTTTAGGTTTAGGGTTAGGCTTAGTTTTAGGCTGAGGGTGATGGTGAGGGTGAGGGTTAGGGTTAGGGTGAGGGTTAGGGTAAGGGTTATGGGGAGGGTTATGATGAGGGTTAGGGTTAGGATTAGGGTTAGGTTGAGGGTTAGGATTACGGAAGGGGGAGGGTTAGGTTTAGGGTGAGGGTTAGGGTTAGGATTAGGGTTAGGGTGAGGGTGAGGTTTAGTATTAGGTTGAGGGTTAGTGTTATTTTTAAGGTTAGTGTTAGGGTGATGGTTACGGTGAGGGTGAGGGTTAGGGTTAAGCTTAGGGTGAGGTTTATAGTGTTAGGGTTAGGGTTAGAGTTAGGGTTAGGGCGAGGGTGAGGTTTAGGGGTAGAGTTAGGGTTAGGGTGAGTGTTAGGATGAGGTTTAGGTTTAGGGTGAGGGTTAAGGTGGGGGTGACTGTAAGGGTCAAGATGAGGGTTAGGCCTAGGTTGAGCGTTATGGTAAGGGAGAGGGTTAGGGTTAGGGTGAGGGTTAGGGTGAGAGTTATTGTTCAGGGTAAGTTTAGGGTTAGGATGAGGTTTAGGGTGAGGGTGTGAGTTAGGGTTAGGGTTAGGGCCAGTGTGAGTGTGAGGATTGGGGTTAGTGTTAGGGTGAGGTTAGGGCTAGGGTGAGGGTTATGGTTATGTTTATGGTTAGCGTTAGGTTTCGGTTTAGTGTTAGGGTTAGGGGTAGCGTTAGGGTAGGGTTAAGGTTAGGGTTAGCGTTATTGTTAGGGTTAGGGTTAGGATGACGTTTAGGTTTAGGGTTAGGGTTAGAGTTAGGGTTAGGGCAAGGGTGAGGTTTAGGGTTAGAGTTAGGGTTAGTGTTAGGGTTAGGGCTAGGGTGAGGGTTAGGGTTAGGTTTAGGCTTAGGCTTTGGTTTAGGCTTAGGCCCAGTTTGTGGGTGAGGGTAAGGTTTAGGTTTAGGGTGAGGGTTAGGGTTAGGTCGAGGGTTAGTATTATTGGTAGGTTTAGTTTTAGATTTGCGGTGAGGTTGAGGCTGAGGTTTAGGGTTAAGGTTAGGGTGAGGTTTTTAGTGTTAGGGTTAGTGTTAGAGGTAAGGTTAGGGTGAGGGTGAGGTTTAGGGGTAGAGTTAGGGTTAGGGTGAGGTTTAGTGTGAGGGTTAGGGTTAGGGTGAATGTTAGGGTTAGGGGTAGGGTGAGAGTGAAGGATAGATTGAGGATTAGTGTTCGGTTAGTGTGAGGTTTAGGGTGAGGATGAGGGTCAGGGTTAGGGTGAGGGTTAGGTTTAGGATTAGGGTGAGGTTTAGGGTTAGGGTGATGGTTAGTGTTAGTGTGAGTGTTTGTGTTAGGATTAGGGTTAGTGTTAGGGTGAGTGTAAGTGTTAGGGTGAGGGTTTGTGTGAGGATGAGGGTTATGGTAAGGGTGAGGGTTAGGATTAGTGTTAGGGTTACTGTTAGGGTTAGGGTTAGAATTTGGGTTGCATTGAGGATGAGGGTGAGGGTTAGGGTTAGTGTTACTGTGAGGTTTAGGGCTTGGGTTAGGGTAGAGTTAGGTTTAGGGTGAGGGTGAAGTTTAGGGTTAGACTTAGGGTTATGGTGAGGGTTAGGATGAGGGTTAGGTTTAGGGTTAGTTTTATGGTTTGGTTAGTGTTAGGCTTGGGCTTAGGACGAGCATGTGGGTGAGGGTTAGGGTTAGGGTTAGGGTGAAGGTTAGGTTTAGGGTTATGGTGAATGTTTGGATGATGTTTATCGTTAGGATTATGTTTAGGGTGAAGGCTAGTGTGAGGCTTTGGGTGAGGGTTAGTGTTAGGTATAGTATTAGGTTTAGGATTAGGGTTAGGGTGAGTGTGAGTGTGAGGGTTAGGGTTAGGGTTTGGCTTAGGTTTAGGGTTACCGTTATGGTTATGGTTAGGGTTAGGGTGAGAGTAAGGCTGAGGATTAGGGTTAGGTTTAGGGTTACGGTTAGGGTTAGTGATATTGTTAGGGTTAGGGTTAGAGTTACGGTGAGGGGGAGGGTGAGGGTTAGGATTAGGATTAGATTGGGGTTTAGGGTTAGGGTTAGGGTTAGTGTTAGTGTGAGGGTGAGGTTTAGGGTTAGATATAGGGTTAGGAGGAGGGTTAGCGTGAGGGTTATGGTGAGGGTCAGTGTTAGGGTTTGTGTTAGGGGGAGGGGGAGGCTGAGGATTAGTGTTAGGTTTAGGGTTTGGTTTAGGGTTACAGTTTGTGTTAGGTTTAGGGTTAGGGTTAGGGTTACGGTGAGGGTTAGGATTTGGGTTAGGGTTAAGTTAGGGTCAGGCTGAGGGTGAAGGTGGGGGTGAGGATTAGGTTTATGGTTATGGTTAGGGTTAGGGTTATTGTTAGTGTTATGTTTAGGGTTAAGTTTGCAGTGATGGTGAGGCTGAGGGTGAGGGTTTGGTTAGGGTTAGGGTGAGGGTTAGGGTTACTGTTATTTTTAGGGTTACGGTTAGAATTACAGTGTGGTTAAGTTTGAGGGTGAGGGTTAGGGTTAGGGTTAGAATGAGGTTTAGGATTATGTTTAGGGTTAGGGTGAGGGTGAGGGTGAGGGTGAGGTTTAGGGTTAGATTTAGGGTTTGGGGTAGGGTTAGGGTGAGGTTTAGCGTTAGGGTTAGAGTTAGGGTGAGGGTGAGGTTTAGGTTGAGGTTTAGCGATAGGGCTACATTTAGGTTTAGGCTTTGGGTGAGCGTGAGTGTGTGGGTTAGGTGGAGAGTTAGGCTTAGTCTTAGGGTTAGGCTGAGTGTCAGGATGGGGTTGAGGATTAGGGTTAGGGTGATGTTTAGGGTTAGGGTTAGTGTTATTGTTAGGGTAAGGGTTAGAGTTACAGTGAGGGTGAGGGTGCTGGTGAGAGTTAGGGTTAGGGTGGGGTTAGGGTTAGGGTTAGAGTTAAGGTGAGGGTGAGGGTTAGGGTTAGTACTAGCGTTAAGGTTAGAGTAAGTTGTAGGCTTAGGTTTTGAGTTAGGGTTAGAGTTACTGTGAGGGTGAGGGTGCGATTGAGTGTGAGGGTTAGGGTTAGGTTTAGATTTATGGTTAGGGTTAGGGTGAGGGCTAGGGAGAGGTTTAGGGTTAGAGTTAGGGTTAGGTTTCGGGGTAGGGTTAGATTTAGGGTTAGGGTGAGTGTGAGGTTTAGGGTTAGATTTAGTGTTAGGGTGAGGATGAGGGTGAGGTTTAGGGTTAGGGTTAGTGTGAGGCTGAGGTTTAGGATTAGGATTAGGGTGAGGTTTAGGGTGAGGGTGAGGTTTAGGGTTAGGGTTAGGCTTAGGGTTAGGGTTAAGGTGAGTGGAGGGTTATGTTTAGGGTTAGGGTTAGGGTTAGTGTTAGGGTTAGGGTTAGGATTAGGGTTAGGTTTAGGGTGAGTGTGAGGGTTAGGGATAGGGTTAGGGTGAGGGTTAGGGTTAGGGTTAGGGTGAGAGTTATGGTTCAGTTATGTTTAGGTTTATGGTGAGGATTAGGGTTAGGATTAGTTTTAGGGTGGGAGCTAGGGGGATGGTGAGGGTTATGGTTAGTTTTAGGGTAAGGTTTACGGTTAGGATTAGGGTTCGGGTGAGGGTTAGGATGAGGGTTAGTGTTACAGTGAGGGTGAGGGTTAGGCTTAGGTTGAGGTTTAGGGTAAGGCTTAGGCTTAGGGTCAGGCTGAGCATGAGGTTGAGAGTGAGGGTTAGTGTTAGGGTGCTGTGTAGGTTTTAGGTTAAGGTGATTGTAAGGATGAGATTTAGGGTTAGGGTGAGGTTTAGGGTAATTATGATGGTAAGAGTAATGGTGAGGTTTAGGCTGAGGTTGAGGTTTAAGAGAAGGGTGAGGGTTAGGGTAAAGTTTAGGGTTAGGGTTAGGGTGAGGGTTAGATTGAGGATTCGGTTTAGGGTTAGTTTGAGGTTTAGGGTGAGGATGAGGGTTAGGGTTAGGGTGAGGGTGAGCATTAGAATTAAGTTTAGGGTGAGGGCTAGGGTGAGGTTGAGGGTTAG
>NW_027204279.1:0-30000 GCF_024711535.1 Dipodomys merriami | reverse complement strand
CTAATCCTCATCCTAACCCTCACCCTAACCCTAACCCTAACCCGCACTGTAACCCTAACCCTAACCCTCACCCTAACCCTAAACTTACCCGAGCCCTAAATCTCACCCTAACCCTATCCCTCTCACCCTAACCCTAACGATCACCCTCACCCTCACAGTAAGCCTAAACCTAAGCCTAACCCTAAACCTAACTCTAACCCTCACACTCACCCTAACCCGTTCCCTATATCTAATCCTAACACTAAGCCTTACCCTCACCCTCACCCTAACCCTCACCATAACCCTAACTCTAAGATTATCCCTAACCCTAACCCTCATCCTCAGCCTCACCCTAACCCTAACTCTAACACTAAACCTCAGCCTCATCCTAAACCTAACCCTATCCCTAACCCTAAACCTCACCCTAACCCTAACACTAAACCTCACACTCACCCTAGCCCTCACCCTCACCCTAATCCTAACCCTCACCCTCACCCTAACACCATACTTAACCGAAACTTAAATCTCACCCTAACCGTCACCCTAACCCTAACCCTCACCCTCATCCTCACCTGCCACGCCGACCCCAGTAGAGTCTGCTTAGCATGGGAAACCATCTATCAGACCATGATAGGGGCTTCAGAGACCTATCTCTGAGTTTTGGGACTTCACCAAAGTCTACCTCAGAGAATGGGGCTTTACAGAAACCTATCTCCAAGTTTTGGGACTTCACCGAAGTCTACCTCGGAGAATAGGGCTTCTAAGAGGCCTACTCCTGGAAAAAGGCTGGCAAACCCCTGGGAAAAGATGTGTTTCTGTCTTTCTTCCCTCATAAGAGTGCCTGTTAATCTTTTACTGCTTCTACTGCTTTTTGTACTTGCTCATTGTCAATGTTCCCTTATTCAAAGCTCTCTCTTAAGAGTGTTGACGACTCCAATATCTGATGAGTGTCTTAAAAATATGACTAACTCACCAGAGTTAAGTGCTAACCTGAAACCCCTCTTATGGAGGCTAGGAGACAAGTTATAAGTAAATATAAAAGTATTGGGGGTTTCACAAAGTCACTTCAGCAGAAGGAATTATTTGTAAGGGATTTACAAGAAGCTATAGGCTCAGCTAAAACAGAAAGAATGTATGGCAATTGCTGAGATAATTATTTAGGAGAGAGAATTTCCTGCTATTTACTAAGAGAATTGCTAGGTCTCCTTAAAGTTTACTATTAAAGAAGAGACAGGAAAGATCTTATGGGAAAGTTAAGGCCTCTATAAAAATAGGTAATGGTTAATTGGTGACAAACATCGAAACCCAAACCCATTGTATTCCTTAGAGATAAGCCGAAGACAAATGCCTATCAGGTGCCCAGCTGGTGACCACCCAAGAAAGAAGCCATGCAGCAAGACTGTGTAACCTTTTGCCCTTTCTCATGAGACTTCTGTTATAAAAGGTTGCTATC
Organism: Dipodomys merriami; assembly: GCF_024711535.1. Lineage (NCBI taxonomy): Eukaryota > Metazoa > Chordata > Mammalia > Rodentia > Heteromyidae > Dipodomys > Dipodomys merriami. Next base: position 28,568 of record NW_027204279.1, on the reverse strand, counting down.
CTCTGCATTAAATCGCACTCAGCACTCAGCATCCACTCCTCTTGTGTGTGAGTTGTCTGTTTGCCATCTCCCCACCTATTCCAGGTTCCTCCCTTAGGTGTCCTCCGTCGCCCCGACAGAACCCGGTCCGCGGCACTCACCCTCAGCCTAACCCTAAGCCTAAGCCTAACCCTAACCCTAAGCTTCACACACATCCGAACCCTTACACTAATACTAATCCTAACCCTTATTCTAAAGCTCACCCTCACCCTAACCCTCACCGTAACCCTAACTCTAGCACTAACCCTAAACGTAACCCTCAACATTACCCTAACTCTAACACTAACCCTAACACTAAAACTCACCCTAACCCTAACCCTATCCCTCACCATCACAGTAACCGTAACCTAACCCTAACAATAACCCTAACCTTAACTCTAACCCTCACCCTCACCCTAGCCCTCACCCTAACCCTAATTCTGACCCTCACTCTCACCCTTATCTTAACTCTCAACCTCAGCCTAAAACTCACCTTTACCCGTACCATCATCCTCACCCTAACCGTCACCCTAACCCTAAACCTCATCCTAACCCTCAACTTAAACTTAAACCTAACCATCACCCTAACCCTAACCCTCACCGTCAACCTCATGCTCAGCCTAACCCTAAGCCTAAGCCTAACGCTCATTCTAACCCTCATCCTCACCCTAGCCCTCACGCTAACCCTAATCCTAACCCGATCCCTCGTACTAACCCTCCCCTAACCCTAACCCTAACCATCACCTAACCCTAATCCTCACCCCCAACCTCACCCTCAGCATAACCCTAACCCTAAGTCTAACCCGAAACCCTAATTCTCACATACCATCACCATAAATCTAATCCTAATCCTAAACTTAACCCTAACGCTAAACATCAACCTAACCCTCACCCTAACCTTAAGCCTAACACTAATCCTAACCCTAATCCTCGACCTAACCCTCCCCCAACCCTAAATCTAATCCTAAACCCACCATCACTTGACCCTAATCCTAACCCTAACGCTCACCCTAACCCTCACCCTCACTCTAAACCTAACCCTTATCCTAACCCTCACCCTAACCCTAACCCTAAACCTAAATCTCACCCAAACACTAAGCCTAACCCTCACCCTCACCCTAGCCCTCATCCTAACCCTAATTCTGACCCTAATCCTCATCCTAACCCTCACCCTAACCCTAACCCTAACCTTCACCCTAATCTTAAGCCTAACCCTAACCCTCAACCTAACCCTAACCTCACGCTCACCGTAACCCTAACCCTACCCTCATCATAACTTTAAACATAACCTGAACCCTAACTCTCACCCTAACCCTACCCCAAACTCTCACCCTAACACTAACACTCACACTCACCCTCACCCTCAGCCTAACCTAAATCCTAAGCCTAAACCTAAACCTAACCTCACACTCACCCTAACCCTTACCCTAAACCTAATCCTAACACTAAGGCTAACCCTTACCCACACCTTAAACCTTACAGTAACACTGACCTAACACTAACTCTCACCCTCACCCTAACCCTAACCCTCATCCTCACCCTAAACCTCACACTAACCCTAACCCTAACCCTAATCCTCAATCTAACCCTCACCCTAACCCTAAACCTAACCCTAAACCTAACCCTAACCCTCACCCTTATCTTAACCCTCACCCTCAGCCTAAACCTCAACTTTACCCTTACCAACATCCTCCCCCTAACCCTCACCCTAACCCTAAACCTCATCCTAACCCTCACCCTAAACGTAATCCTAACCATCACCCTCACACTAACCCTCACCGTAACTCTAACTCTAACACTAACCCTAAGCCTAACCCTCACCCTCAGCCTCAACCTAACCCTACCTCTAAACCTAAACCTCACCCTCATCCTAACCCCAACCCTAAACCTAACCCTAAACCTCAATCTAATCCAAACCCTAAACCTCACCCTCACCCTAGCCCTCACCCTAAACCTAATACTAAACCTAACCCTCATCCTAACCCTCACCCTAACACTAACCATAACACTCATCCTCACACTCACCCTAACCCTAAACCTAACCCTAACACTCCACCTAACCCTAACCCTCACCCTCACTGTAACCGTTACCCTAACCCTCACAGTAACCCTAAACTTAACCCGAACCCTAACTCTCACCCTAACCCTAACCCTAACTCTCACCCTAACCCTAACCTTCACCCTCACCCTCACTCTCAGCCTAACCCTAAGCCTAAGCCTAACCCTAACGCAACCCTCACACTCACCCAAACCCTTACACTAATCCTAATCCCAAACCTAAGCCTAAACCTCACCCACTCCCTCACCCTCACTCTAACACTCACCCCAACCCTAATTCTAAGACTAACCCTAAACCTAACCCTCAACCTCAGCCTCAACCTTACCCTAACTCTAACCCTAAACCTCACTTTCACCCTATCCCTAACTCTAACCGTGACCCTAACACTAAACCTCACCCTAATCCTAACCCGAACCCTCACACTCACGCTCAACCTAAACCTAAGCCTAAGCCTAACCCTTACTCTAACCCTCACCCTCACCATAGCCCTCACCGTAAACCTAATCCTAAACCTTTTCCTCATCCTAACCCTTACCCTAACCCTAATCCTAACCATCACCCTAACCCTAATCCTCACCCCCAACCTCACCCTCGGCCTAACCCTAAGCCTAAGCCTAACCTAAACCTCAACCTAACCCTCACCAAAACCTTAAACCTAACACTGAACCTAACACTAACCCTCGACCTAACCCTCCCCCTAACCCTAAACCTAACCCTAAAACTCACCCTCACCCTAACCCAAATCCTAAACCTAACCCTAACCCTCAGCCTCACTGTTACCCTAACCCTCAACTTAACCCTAACCGAAACCCTAACCCTAACCCTAAACCTTACCCTAACACTAACTCTAATCCTCACCATCACCCTAGCCCTCACCCTAACCCTAATCCTAACCCTAAACCTCACCCTAACCATAAACATAACCGAACCCTAAATCTCAACCTAACCCTAAACCTAACCCTCACCTTAACCCTAACCCTCACACTCACCCTCACTCTCAGACTAACCCTAAGCCTAAGGGTAACCCTAACCCTAACCCTCACACTCACCCGAACCATTACACTAAACCTAATCCTAACCCTAAGCCTAACCCTCACCCTCACTCTCACCCTCACCCCAACCCTCACCCAAACCCTAACTATAACACTAACCCTAAACTTAACCCTCAACCTCAGCCTCACCCTTACCCTAACTCTAACCCTAAACCTCACCCTCACCCTAACCCTAACCCTAACCCTAACCCTAACACTAAACCTCACCCTAACCCTAACCCTAACCCTCACCCTCACACTAACGGTAACCCTAACCCTAACCATAACAGTAACCCTAACCCTAATACTAACCCTCACCCTAACCATAGCCCTCACCCTAACATTAACCCTCACCCTAACACTTACTCTCAACCTAACACTAACCCTAACCCTAACACTAAATCTCCCACTAACCCTAACCCTCACCCTAATCCTAAACCTCACCCTAATGCTAAACCTAACTCTAACCCTCACCCTGACCCTAGCCTTCACCCTAAACCTAATTCTAACCCTCAGTCTCACCCTAACCCTAACCCTCATCCTCACCCTATACCTCACACAAACCCTAACCCTAAACCTAATCATCAATCTAACCCTCACCCTACGCCTTACCCTAACCCAAAACCTAACCCTAAACCTCACCCTAACCCTAACCCTAAACCTCATCCTCACCCTAGCCATCACCCTAACCCTAATCCTAACCCTAACCCTTATCCTAACCCTCACCCTAACACTAACCCTAACCCTAACCCCCACCGTCACCCTCACACTAACCCTAAACCTAACACTAAACCTCAACCTAACCCTAACCCTCACCCTCACTATAACCGTTACCCTAACCCTAACCCTAACCCAAAACTTAACCCGAAACCTAACTCTCAACCTAACCCTGAACCTAATCCTCGCCCTAACCCTCACCCTCACCCTCAGCCTAACACTAAGCCTAACTCAATCCCTAACCCTAACCCTCATCGTATCGCTCACCCTAACCCTAACCCTAATCCTAATGCTAACCCTAACCCTAAACTTCACCCTCACCTAACCCTCAACTTAAGCCTAATCCTAACATTAATCCTAACCCTAACCCTAACCCTAAACCTCAGCCTAAACCCTAAAAATCACACTAACCCTCACACTAATCCTCAACCTAACCCTCAACCTAACATTAACCCTAACACTAACCCTAATATTAACGCTCGACCTAACCCTTCAACTAACCCTAAATGTAAACCTAAACCTCCCCCTCACACTAACCCTAATCCTAAACTTAAACTAAACCTCCCCCTAACCCTAAACCTCACCCTCACCCTCACCCTCACCATAACTCTAACCCTAACCTTAACAATAACACAAATCCTAACCCTAAACCTAACCCTTACCCTAACCCTAATCCTAACACTCACCCTCTACCTAACCATAATCTTAACCTTAACCCTCAACCTAACCCTAAACCTCACTCTCACCATAACCCTAACCCTCATCCTAACCCTAACCCAAACCCTAACCCTAACGATAAACCTTACCCTAACGCTAACCCTAACCCTCAACCTCACCCTAGCCCTCACTCTAACACTAATCCAAACCCTAACCCTCACCCTGACCCTAAACATAATAAAACCTTAACTCTCACCCTAACACTAACCCTAACCTTCACCGTAACCCTAACCCTCACCCTCACCCTCACTCTCAGTCTAACCCTAAGCCTAAGCCTAACCCTAACCCTAAACATCACACTCAACCTAACCCTTACCCTAATCCGAATCCAAACACTAAGCCTAAGCCTAACCTTCATGCTCAAACTCACCCTAATCCTAACCCTCACCCTAACTTTAACTCAAACACTAACCCTAACCCTAACCCTAAAACTCGTCCCCACCCTTACCCTAACTCTAAACCTAAACCTCACCCTCACCCTAACTCTAACCCTAACCCTAAACTTGACCCTAACCCTAACACTAAACCTCACTCTCAACCTAACACTCACTCTAACCCTAATCCTAACACTAACCCTCATCCTAACCCTCCCCATAACCCTAATCCTAAACCTCAGCCTCATTCTAACCCTCACCCTAAACTTCACCCTAACCCTAACCCTCCACATAACCCTCACCCTAACCCTAACTCTAAACCTCACGCTCACCCTAACCCTAACTCTAACCCTAACCCAAAACCTAAACCTGACCCTAATCCTAAACAATAACGCTCACCCTTACTCTCAACGTTACCTTAACCCAAAACCTAACCCTAACAATAACCCTAACCCTAATCCTAACCCTCACCCTAACCAAAAACCTCACCATAACCCATACCCTAACCCAAACACTAACCCTCACAGTAACCCTAACCCTAACCTCACCCTATTCTTAACTCTAACCCTAACCCTAACACAAAAACCTCAACCTAACCCTAACCCTAACCCTCACCCTCACCTTCAACATAACCGTAACCCTAAAAAAAACCCTAACCCTAACCCTAATCCTAACCCTCACTCTCACCCTAAACCTAAACCTAAACCTAACACTCACCCTAACCCTAACCCTCACCCTTAACGTAAACCTAACCCTCATCTGAACACTCACCCTCACCCTAACCCTAAATCTCACCCTAACCCTAAACCTACCCCTAACCCTCAACCTAACTCTAACCCTCACACTCAACGTAAACCTAACCCTAACCCTCATCCTAACTCGAAACTTATCCTGAACCCTAACTCCCACCCTAATCCTCACCCTCACGCTTACACTCAATGTAACCCTAAGCCTAACGCTAACCCTAACCATAACCCTCACACTCACCCTAACCATAACCCTAACCCTAACCATAAACCTCACCTTAACTTAACCCTAAACATCACCCGCACCCTAGCCATTACCCTAACCCTAATCCTAACATTAACCCTCATCCTAACCCACTCCATAACCCTAACCCTAACCCAAACAATAACCCTAAAGCTCAAGCTCACCCTTGGCCCAAACCTAAGCCTAACACTAAGCATAACCCTAAACCTAACCACAACCCTCACACTCATTCTGCACCCTAACCCTCACCGTTACTCTAACCCAAACCCTAACCCTAACCCTAAACCACACCCTTACCCTATACCTAACCCTAACCCTAACCCTCATCCTCACCCTAACCCTTACACTAAACCTAACCCTAACCCGCACCCTAACCGTCACCCTAACCTTATATCTAACCCTAAACCTCACCCTCACCCTCATCCTAACCCTAACCCTAACCCTAAACCCCACCCTAACCATAACCCTAAACCTCACCCGCACCCTCACCCTCACCCTAACACTAATGCTAACCCTAAAAATAACACTACCCCATCCCTAAACATCACCCTAACCCTAATCCTCACCCCACCCTCACCCTCAGCATATCCCTAAGCCTAAGCCTAACCTTTACCCTAACCCTCACACTCATGCTCACCCTAACCCTAATCCTAAACCTATCCCTATCCCTAAACCTCAACCTAACCCTCACCCTCACCCTAAAACTAACACTAACCCTAAACCTAAACCTCACCCTAACCCTCCCGCTCACCCTAACTCTAACGCTAAAGCTCAACCTCACCATAAACCTAACCCTAACCTTTACTCTAAACCTCACCCTAACCCTAACCCAAACCCTCAACCTCAACCTCACCGTAACACTAACCTAACCCTAACAATAAAACTAACTATAACACTAAACCTAACCCTAACCCTAATCCTCAACCCCACATGCACCCTCAGCCTAAACCTAACCCTAACCCTAACCCTCACCATAAGCCTAACCCTAACCCTAACACTAACACTAACACTAACCCTAAACCTAAACCTCACCCTAACCGTAACCGTAAACCTCACCCTCAACCTAGCCCTCACCCTAACCCTAATCCTAACCCTAACCCTCATCCTAACACTCCCCATAACCCTAAATCTAACCCTCACCCTCAACCTAACCCTCACCCTAACCCTAACCCTAACCCTAACACTAACCGTAATCCTAACCCTCAACCTAACCATCACCCTAACCCTAACTAAAACCCTAAACCTCACCCTCACCCTAACCCTAACTCTAACCCTTACCCAAACCCTAAACCTCACTTTAACCCTAAACCCTAACCCTCACCCTTACCTTCACTATAACCGTAACCCTAAACCTAACCCTAACAATAACCATAACCCTAATCCTAACCCTCACCCTAACCACAACCCTCACCGTAACCCATACCCTAACCCAAACACTAACCCTCACACTAACCCTAACCCTAACCTCACCCTAACCATAACTCTAACCTTAACCCTAACACTAAAAACCTCAACCTAACCCTAACCCTAATCCTCACCCTCAACCTCACCATAACCGTAACCCTAACAATAACCCTAACCCTAAACCTAAAACTAACCCTCACTGTCACCCTAACACTAAACCGAAACTTAACCCTCACCCTAACCTAACCCTCACACTTACTGTAACCCTAACCCTCATGCTAACCCTCACCCTAACCACAACCCTCACCGTAACACATAACCTAACCCCAAAACTAACCCTCACACTAACCCTATCACTAACCTCACCCTAACCCTAACTCTAATCCTAACGCTAACATTAAAAACCTCAACGTAACCCTAACCCTCATTCTCACCCTCACCCTCACCATAACCATAACCCTAACAATAACCCTAACCCTAACCCTAATCCTAACACTCACCCTCATCCTAACCTTAAACCTAACCCTAAACCTCACCCTAACACTAACCCTCACCCTTACCGTAACCCTTACCCTCACCCTAACCCTCATTCTATATCTAACCATAAACCTAAACCTCACCCTAACACTAACCCTCACCCTCACCCTCAACCTAGCCCTCAACCTAACCCTAATCCTAACCCTAATCCTCATCCTAACCCTCATCCTAACCCTAACCCTAAACCTCACCCTAAGCCTAACCCTAACCCTAACCCTCAAGCTAAGTCTAACCCTCACACTCAATGTAAACCTAACCCTAACCCTCAACTTAACCCTAAACTTAACCTGAACCCTAACTCTCACCATAACCCTAACCCTCACCCTCACCCTCAGTGTAACCCTAAGCCTAACCGTAACCCTAACCCTAACACTCACACTCAACCTAACCCTTACCCTAATGCTAATCCTAACCCTAACCCTAACCCTCACCCTCAGCCTCACCTTAACCCTAACTCTAACCCTAAACCTCAACCTCACCCTAACCCTAACCCTAAACCTAACCCTAAACCTCACCCTAACCTAACCCTAAACCTCACCCACACACTAGCCATTACCTTAACCCTAATCCTAACACTAACCCTCATCCTAACCCTCCCCATAACCTTAACCCTAAACCTCACCTTCAACCTAGCCCTCACCCTAAACCTAATCCTAAACCTAATACTCATCCTAACCCTCAGACTAACCCTAAACCTAACTCTCACCCTCACCCTCACACTAACCATAACCCTAACCCTCAACCTAACCCTAACCCTCACTCTCACTGTAACCATTACCCTAACCCTTACACTAACCCTAAACATAACCCGAGCTCTAACTCTCACCCTAACCCTGACCCTATCGTCACCCTAACCCTAACCCTCAACCTCACCATCACCCTCAGCCTAAACCTAAGCCTAAGCCTATCCTTAACCCTAACCCTCATCCTATCCCTCACCCTAACCCTAACCCTAATCCTAATCCTAACACTAACCCTAAACCTCACCCTCACCCTAACCCTCAACTTAAGCCTAACACTAACATTAATCCTAATACTAACCCTAACGCTAAACCTCATCCTAAACCCTAAACCTCACACTAACCCTCACACTAATCCTTAACCGAACCCTCACCCTAAACTTAACCCTAACACTAACCTTAACATTAACACTCGACCTAACCCTACAACCAACCCTAAATCTAACCCTAAACCGCCCCCTCATCCTAACCCTAATCCTAACCCCAGCCCTAAAAATCACTCTAACCCTAAACCTCACCCTCATCCTCACGCTCACCCTCACCATAACTCTAACCCTAACCCTAAAAATAACACTAATCCTAACCCTAAAGCTAACCCTAAACCTAACCCTAAACCTAACACTCACCCTCACCCTAAACATAATCTTAACCCTAACCCTCAACCAAACCCTAACCCTCACCCTCACAGTAACCCTAACCCTCATCCTAACCCTAACACAAATCCTAACCCTAAACCTAAACCTTACCCTAACACTAACCCTAACCATCACCCTCACCCTAGGCCTCACTCTAACCCTAATCCTAACCCTAACCCTCACCCTAACCCTAACCATAATCGAACCCTAACTCTCACCCTAACCCTAACCCTAACTTTCACCCTAAACCTAACCCTCACCCTCACCCTCACCCTCACTCTCAGCTTAACCCTAAGCCTAAGCCTAACCCTAACCCTAACAATCACACTGAACCTAACCCTTACCCTAATCCGAATCCTAAACCTAAGCCTAACCCTCACCCTCACCCTCACCCTAATCCTAACCCTCACCCTAAACCTAACTCTAACACTAACCCTAACCCTCAACCTCAGCCTCACCCTTAACCTAACTCTAAACCTAAACCTCAATCTTACCCAAACCCTAACCCTAACCCTCACACTAAACCTTCCCAAAACCCTAAACCTAAACCTCACACTCAACCTACCTCTCACCCTAACCCTAACTCTAACTCTAAACCTCACCCTCACCCTAACCCTAACTCTAACCCTAACCCAAAACCTAAACCTGACCCTAACCCTAAAGCCTAATGCTCACCCTTACTCTCAACGTTACCTTAACCCAAAACCTAACCCTAACAATAACCCTAACCCTTATCCTAACCCTCACCCTAACCACAGCACTCACCTTAACCCATACCCTAACCCAAAAACTAACCCTCACAGTAACACTAACCCTACCCTCACCCTAACCCTAACTCTAACCCTAATCCTAACACAAAAAACCTCAACCTAACCCTAACCCTAACCCTCACCCTCACCCTCACCGTAACTGTAACCCTAAAAATAACCCTAACCCTAACACTAATCCTAACCCTCACCCTCACCCTAACCCTAAACCTAACCCTAACCTCACCCTAACCCTAACCCTCACCCTTACAGTAAACCTAACCCTCATCCTAACCTTCAACCTAAACGTAACCCTAACCCTAAACCTCACCCTAACACTAACCCTCACACTGGCCCTCACCCTAACCCTAATCCTAACCCTAATCCTAATCCTAACCCTCACCCTAACCTTGATCATAACCATCACCCTAACCCTAAACATAACCCTAACCCTGACCCTAACCCTAACCCTCACCCTTAGTTTAACCCTTACCCTCATCCTAACCCTCACCCTAACTCTAATCCTAATCCTCATCCTAACCCTCACCCTAACCCTAACCCTAAACCTCATCCTAACCCTAACCCTCAACCTAACTCTAACCCTCACACTCAACGTAAACCTAACCCTAACCCTCAACCTAACACTAAACTTAACCTGAACCCTAACTCTCATCCTAAACCTAAACCTCACCCTCACCCTCACCCTCAGTGTATCCCTAAGCCTAAACCTAACCCTAACCCTAACACTCACACTCACCCTAACACTTACCCTAATCCTAATCCTAACCCTAACCCTCACCCTCAGCCTCACCTTAACCCTAACTCTAACCCTAAACCTTAACCTCACCTTAATCCTAACCCTAACCCTAACCCTAAACCTCACCCTAACCTAACCCTAAACCTCACCCTCACACTAGCCATCACCCTAACCCTAATCCAAACATTAACCCTCATCCTATCCCTCCACATAACCCTAACTCTAACAGTCACCCTAACCCTAAACCTCAACCTCACCCTTAGCCTAACCCTATGCCTAAACGTAAGCCTAACCCTAAACCTAACCCTAAACCTCACACTCATCTGCACCCTCAACCTCACCGTAACTCTAACCCTAACCCTAACCTAAACCCTAAACCTCACCCCTACCCTAACCCTAACCCTATCCCAAACCCTAACCCTCATCCTTACCCTAACCCTAACACTAAACCTAACCCTAACCCTCACCTGAACCCTCCCCCTAACAATAACCCGAACAGTCACCCTAACCCTAATCCTCACCCCCACCCTCACCCAAAGCCTAACCATAAGCCTAAGCCAAACCCTCACCCAAACCCTCACACTCCCCTTCACCCTAACCCTAATCCTAAACCTAACCCTGTCCCTAAACCTCAAACTAACCCTCAACCTCACCCTAACCCTAACACTAACCCTAACACTAAACCTCACCCTAACCCTCCCCCTAACCCTAACTCTAACCCTAAATATCACCCTCACCCTAACCCTAACCAAAACCCTCAGCCTAAACCTCACCCTAATCCTAACCTCACCCTCACCCTCAAACTCACCGTAACTCTAACCCTAACCCTAACAATAACACTAACCCTAACCCTAACCCTAACTCTAACCATAACCCTCACATTCAGCCTCACCCTCACTGCAAACATAACCCTAACTATAACACTAAAAATTACCCTAACCCTAAGCCTAACCTAACTCTAAATCTAATCCTAACCCCCACCCTCAGCCTCAGCCTAACACTAAGCCTAAACCTAACCTTAAACCTAAACCTAATCCTCAGCCTCAGCCTCAACCTAACCCAAACCCTAAACCTAACACTCACCCTAACTCTAAGCCTAACCCTAACCCTAACCCTCACACTCACCCTCAAACTAACCCTAATCCTAAACCTAATCCAATCCCTGACCCTAACCCTCACCCTAACCCTCACCCTAGCGCTCAGCCTAACCCTAACCCTAACACTCACCCTCAACCTAGCCCTCAACCTAAGCCTAAACCTCACCCTCACCTTAACCATTACCCTAACCATCACTCTAACCCTAAACTTAACTCAAACCCTAACTCTCACCCTAACCCTAACCCTAACACTCACCCTAACCCTAACCATCAACCTTACCGTAACCCTCACCCTCAGCCTAACCCTCATGTTTGCCCTTACCGTCACCCGTACCCTAACCCTCACCATAACCCTCACACTCACCCTAACCCTCACCCTAAAACTAACTCTACCCCTAAACCTCACCCACACCCTAACCATAACTCTAACCCTAACCCTAACACTAAACCTCACCCTAACCGTAACCCTACACCTCAGAATAACCCTAACCCTCAACCTCACGCAAACCCTCAGCCTAAACCTAAGGCTAACCCTAACCATAACCATAAGCCTCACACTCACCCTAACCAGAACCATAATCCTAATCCTAACCCTAAACCTAACCCGAACCCTCACGCTCAGCCTCACCCTAACCCTAATTATAACCCTAAACCTCACACTGACCCTAACCCTAATCCTAAAACTGACCCTCACCGTAACCGAAACCCTAAACCTAACCCTAAACTTATCCCTAACCCTAGCCCTAACCCTACCCCTAACTCTCACCCTAACCCTAACCCTAACACTAACCCTAACCCTAAACCTCACCCTAACTCTAACACTAACTGTAAACCTCACCATCATCCTAACCATCACTCTAACCCTAACCCAAACACTAAACCTTACCCTAAACCTAACCCTAAAAGTCACCCTCACCTCACCGTAACCAAAACCCTAAACCTAACCCTAACAATAACCCTAACACTAATCCTAACCCTCCCCCTAACCATAACCCTCATCCTAACCCAAACACTCACCCTAAAACTTACCCTCACCCTAACACTAACCCTAACCCTAAAACTAACCCTCACACTAACCCCAACCATAACCCTAACTCTAAACCTCAAACTCACCCTCACCCTCAGCCTAACTCTAACACTAACCCTATCCCTAACCCTCCTCCTAACCCTATATCTAACCCTAAACCTCACCCTCACACTAACCCTAACCCTAACCCTAAACCATACCCTAACCCTAACCCTACCCCTCACCCGCACCCTCACCCTCAATGTAACTCTAACCCTAACCTTAACAGTAAAACTCACCCTAACCCAAACCATCACCCTAACCCTAATCCTCACCTCCACCCTCACCCTCAGCCTAACCCTAAGCCTAAGCCTCAACCTCACCCTAACTGTCACACTCACCCTCACCCTACCCCTAATACTAAATCTAACCCTATCCCTAAACCTCAACCTAAACCTCACCCTCCCCGTAACCCTAACACTAAACCTCAACCTAAAACTCACCCTCCCCATATCCCTAACACTAAACATCAACCTAAATCTCACCCTCACCCTCACCCTCAATCTCACCATAACTCTAAACCTAACCCTAAATCTAACACTAACCCTAACCCTAACCATAAACATAACCATAACCCTCACCTTCAGAATCACCCTCAGCTCCAACTTAACCCTAACCATAAAACTAACAATAACCTTAATCCTAAACCTAACACTAATCCTCAACCCCACCCTCACCCTCAGCCGAATCCTAAGCCTAACCCTAAGCCTAAACCTAACCCTAACCCTAACTGTAACCCTAAACCTAACCCTAAACCTAACCCTAATCCTCAGCCTCACCCTCACCCTAACCAAAACCCTAACCCTAACCCTTACCTAACCCTAACCCTAACCATAACCCTGACCCTCACACTCACCCTCAACCTAACCCTAACCCTAACCAAAACCCTAACCCTAACCCTCACCCTAACCCTAAGCCTAACCATAACCCTGACCCGCACACTCACCCTCAACCTAACCCTAAACCTAAACCTAACCATATCCCTAAACTTAACCCTCACCCTAACCCTCACCCTAACACTAATCCTAACCCTAAACCTCATCCTAACACTCACCCTAACCCTAACCCTAACCCTCACCCTAACCCTAAACCTAACCCTTAACCTCATGCTTGGCCTAAGCCTAAGCCTAAGCCTAAATCTAACCCAAACATTCAACATAACGCTAACCCTAACTCTAAGCTTAAACCTCACTCTCACACTAACCCTAACTCTAACCCTTACCCTAAACCTAAACCTCATCCTAACACTAATCCTAAACCTCACCCTCACCCTCACTGTAACCGTAACCCAAACCCTAACCCTACCAATAACCCTAATCCTAACCCTAACCCTCAACCTAACCCAAACCCTAACCCTAACCCTCACCCTAACACTTACCCTCACCCTAACACTAACACTAACTCTAACACTAACCCTCACACTAACCCTAACAATCACCCTGATTCTAAACCTCACCCTAAACCTAAACCTAACCCTCACCTTCATCCTAGCCCTCACAATAACCCTAATCCTCATCCTCATCCTAAACCTCACACTAACTCTAACACTAATCCTCAAGCTAACCCTCACCCACACCCTTCCCCAAACCCTAACCATCACTCTAACCCTAACCCTCACCCCACTGTAACCCTCACCCTCAGCCTAAATCTCAAGTTTACCCTTACCTTCACCCCCATGCTAACCCTTACCCTAAACATAACCCTCACCCTAATCCTCACCATAAGCCTAATTCCACCCCAAAACCTCATGCTCACCCTAACTCTAACCCTAACCCTAACCCTAACCCTAATCCTCATCCTAACCCTAAACCTCACACTAACCCTAACCCTAAACCTCAATTTAACATTCACCCTGACCCTAATCCTAACCCTAACCCTAACCCTAAATCTAACCCTAACACTCACCATTATCTTAATCCTCACCCTCAGCCTAAACCTCACCTTTACCCTTACTATCATCCTCCCCCTAAACCTCCCCCTAACCCTAAACCTCATCGTAACCCTCACCCTAGCCATAAAACTAACCATCACCCTAACGCTAACCCTCAACCTCAACCTCACCCTCAGCCTAACCCTAAGCCTAAGCCTAAACCTTACCATAATCGTCACCCTCATCCTAGCCCTCACTCTAACCCTAATCCAAACAATAACCCTCATCCTAACCCTCACTCTAAATCTAATCCTAACCCTCATCATCACCCTCACCCTAACCCTCATCCTAACCCTAAGCCTCAACCTAATCCTAACCCTCACCCTCACAGTAACTCTTTTCCTGACACTCACCGTAACCCTAAACTTAACCCGAATCCTAATTCTCACCCTAAACCTAACACTAACCCTCACCCTAACCCTAACCCTAAACTTCATCCTCACCCTAGCACTCACCCTAACCATAAGCCTAAACCTAACCCTCATCCTAACCATCCTCCTAACCCTAAACCTAACCCTCACCCTAACCCTAACACTCACCCTCAACCTCACCCTCAGCCTAACCCTAAGCCTAACCCTAAACCTAACCCTAACACAGACACTTATCCCAAACCTAAACCTAAACCTAAGCCTAAACTTATCCCTTACCCTAAACTTCACCCTCACCCTAACACTAATCCTAATCCTCACCCTAACCCTAACCCTAAACCTCCCCCTAACTCTCACCCTAACCCTAACACTAACACTAACCCTAACCCTAACCCTCCACCTAACCCTCACCCTAACCCTAACGCTAACTCTAAACCTCACCCTCAATCTAAACCTCACCCTAACCCTAACCCTAACCCTCACCCTCAACCCGCACCATAACCGTAACCTTAAACCGAACCCTAACAATAACTCTAACCCTAATCTTAACCCTCACCCTAACCATAACCCTCACCCTAACCCTAAACCTAAACCTTACCCTCACCCTAGCTCTCACCCTAACCCTAATCCTAACCCTAACACTCATCCTAACCCTCCCCCTAACCCTTACTCTAACCCTCACCGTAACCCTAACCCTCACCCTCAAACACACCCTCAGCCTAAACCAAAGCCTAACCATAAACCTAACCCTAACACATACACGCACAATCACCTTGACACTAATCCTAACTCTAACCCTAACCCTAACCCTACCAGTAACTCTCACCCTAAACCTAACCCTAACAATAACCCTAACCCTAACCCTCAACCTCACCCTAATCTTAAACCTAACTCTAACCCTCACCCTCACCCTAAACCTCACACTAACGCTAACCCTAATCCTCAATCTACCCTCACCCTAACCCTAAAACTAACCCTAACCCTCACCCTTATCTTAACCCTCAACCTCAGCCTAAACCTCACCTTTACCCTTACCGTCATCCTCACCTTAACCCTCACCCTAACCCTAAACCTCATCCTAACCCTCACCCTAACAGTAAAAGTAACCCTCACCATAACCATAACCCTCAACCTCAACCTCACCCTCAGCCTAACCCTAAGCCTAACCCTAAACCTAACCCTAACACACAAACGCTCCCTCAACCTGACCCTAATCCTAACCCTAACCCTAACCCTTACACTCCCCGTAACTCTCACCCTAACCCTAACACTAACACTAACCCTAACCCTCAGCCTCATTCTCACCCTAACCCTAAGCCTAACCCTAAACCTAACCCTAACACACAAACGCACCCTCACCCTGACCCTAATCCTAACCCTAACCCTAACCCTTACACTCCCCGTAACTCTCACCCTAACCCTAACCCTAACACTAACCCTAACCCTCAGCCTCACTCTCACCCTAACCCTAATACTAACCCTCATCCTAACCCTCCCCCTAACCCTTACACTAAACCTCACCCTAACCCTAACCCTCAAACTCAACCTCACCCTTGGCCTAAACATTAGCCTAAACCTAAAACTAAACCTAACACACACACTCAACTTCACCCTAACCCTAATCCTAACCCTAACCTTCCCCCTCACCCTCACCGTCAGTGTAAACCTAAGCCTAACCCTAACCCTAAACATAACACAAACCTAACCCTAACCCAAATCCTAATCCTAACCCTAACCCTAAGCCTCACCCTCAGCCTCAACTTTACCCTAACTCTAACCCTATATTTCACACTCACCTTAACCCTAACCCTAACCCTAACCCTAAACCTCGTCCTAACCCTCCCTATAACCCTAACCCTAACCCTCAACCTAACCCTAACCCTCAAACTCACCCTCAACCTCAGCCTAAACCTAAGTCTAAACCTAAAACTAAACCTAACACACTCACTCACCCTCAACCTAACCCTAATCCTAACCCTAACATTCACCCTCACCCTCACCCTCAGTATAAACCTAAGTCTAACCCTAACCCTAACCATCACACTCAACCTAACCATTACCTTAATCCTAATCCTAACCCTAACCCTAAGCCTCACCCTCAGCCTCACCTTTACCCTAACTCTAACTCTATACCTCATACTCACCATAACCATAACCCTAACCCTAACCCTAAACCTCACCCTAACACTAACCCTAAATCTCAACCTCAGCCTAGCCCTAACCCTAAACCTAATCCTAAACCTAACCCTCATCCTAACCCTCCCCATAACCCTAACCCTAACCCTCACCCTAACCCTAACCCTCAAACTCACCCTGAACCTCAGCCTAACCCTAAGCCTAACCCTAAACCTAAACCTAACACACACACTCACTCTCACTCTAACCCTGATCCTGTCCCTAACCCTAACCCTAACCCTAACCCTCCCCCTAACTATCACCCTAAACCTAACACTAAAACTAACCCTTACCCTAACCCTCAACCTAAACCTCACCCTAACCCTAACTCTAACCCTAAACCTCACCCTCATTCTAACCCTAACTCTAACGCTAACCCAAACCCTAAACCTCACCCTAACACTAACCCTAACACTAACACACACTCTCACCCTCATTCTAATTCAAGCCTAACCCTAACCCTATCCCTCACAGTCACCCTAAACCTAACCCTAAACCTCAACCTAACCCTCACCCTCCCCCTCAACCTCAGCCTTACACTAATCCTACTCCTAACCCTAACCACAAGCCTCACCCTCAACCTAACCCTCACCTTAAGCCGAACCCTAACATTAATCCTAACCCTAACCCTCACCCTCAGCCTCACCCTAAATCTAACTCTAACACTAAACCTCACCCTGACCCTAACCCTAACCCTAACCCTATCCCTAAACCTCATCCTAGCCCTAACCCTAACCCTCACCCTCACCATAACCTTAACCCTAACCCTAAAGCTAAAATAACCCTAACCCTAACCCTAAACCTCACCCTAAACATAACCCTCACCCTAACCCTAACCCTCACCATAACGCTTAACCTAACCTAAAACTAACCCTAACCTTAACACTAAACCTCACACTAACCCTAACCATCACCCTAACCCTAAACCTCACCCTAACACTAACCCTAAACCTCACCCTCTCCCTAGACCTCGCCCTAACCCTAACCCTAATTCTCACCCTAAACTGCACACTAACCCAAACACTAATCCTCAATCTAACCATCACCCTCAACCTATCCCTAACTCTCACCCTCACCCTAACCCTAACCCTCACCCTAACCCTAACCCTCAACCTCACCCTCACCCTCAGGCTTACCCTAAGCCTAACCCTAACCCTAATGCTCACACTAACCCTAACCCTTACCCTAAACCTAAGCCTAACCCTAAGCCTAACCCTCACCTTCAACCTAACCCTAAATCTAACCCTAACCCTAACCCTCATCCTCACCCTAACCCTCAGCCTTACCTAAGCCTAACCCTAACCCTAACGCTCACACTAACCCTAACCCTTACCCTAAACCTAAGCCTAACCCTAAGCCTAACCCTCACCTTCAACCTAACCCTAAATCTAACACTAACCCTAAACCTCACCCTCACCCTAACCCTCACCCTTACCATTACCCTCAACCTCAGCCTAACCCTGAACTTTACACTTATCGTCAATCCCACCCTAACCCTCACTCTAACTCTAACACTCACCCTAACCCTAACTCTACCCCGAAACCTCACACTCACCCTAACCCTAACTCTAACACTAACCCTAACACTAACCCTCACCCTAACCCTAACACTAAACATCACCCTAACCCTAATCCTCACCACCACCCTCACCCTCAGCCTAACCCTAAGCCTAAGCCTAACCCTAACCCTACACCTCACACTCACCCTCACCCTAACCCTAACCCTAACCCTAATCCTAAACCTCAACCTAACCCTCAACCTAACCTTAACCCTAACACTTACCCTAAACCTAACCCTCCACCTAACCCTCCAAATAAACCTAAGTCTAACCATAAACCTAACACTCACCATAACACTAATCCTGGGCCTAAACCTAAACCTCACACTAACCCTAACACTCACCCTCACCTCACCCCAATCCTAACCCTAACCCTCACCCTAAACCTTACCCTCACCCTCTCCGAAACCCTTACCTTCATCCTTACCCTCACCCTAACCCTAACCCTAAACATTACCATAAAACTAACCCTAATCCTCACCTTCACCCTAGCCCTGACCCTAAACCAACTCGTAAACTTAATCCTCATCCTAACCCTCACCCTAACTCTTAGCCTAACTCTAACCCTAACCCTAACCCCAAAACTCACTCTAACCCTAACACTAACCCTACCACTAACACTAACCCTAAACCTAACCGTAAACCTAACCCTAAACCTAACCCTAATCCTCAGCCTCACCGACACCCTAACCCAAACCCTAACCCTAACCGTCATACTAACTCTAAACCTAACCCTAACCCTAATCCTAACCCTCACACTCACCCTCACCATAACCCTAATCCTAAACCTAACCCTATCCCTAACCCTAACCCTCACCCTAACCCTCAGCCTAGCCCTCACCCTCACACTTATCCTAACCCTAATCCTCACCCTAACCATAACCCTCACCCTAACCCTAACCCTCTCCCTAAGACTTACCCTCACCCTAACACTAACCCTAACCGTAACACTAACCCTCACACTAACCCTAAACATCACCCTAACACTAACACTCACCCTAAGTCTAACCCTAACCCTCACCCTCACCCTATCCTTCACCCTAAACCTAACCCTCATCCTCACCATAAACCTCACTCTAAACCTAACCCTCACACTAACCCTAACTCTACCCCTAACAATAACACTAATCCTAACCCTAAACCTAACCCGAACCCTAACCCTAAAGCCAACACTCAACCTCTCCCTAACCCTAACCCTCAGCCTAACCCTAAATGTACCCCTAAACCTCACCCTCACCCTAACCCTAACTCTAACCCTAACCCTAACACTAAACCTCATTGTAACCCTAAACCGAACCCTTACCCTCACTTTAAACGTAACCCTAACCCTAAACCTAACAATAACCCTAACCCTAACCCTAACCCTCACCCTAAACATAACACGTACCCTAACCTTAACCCTCACCCTAAAACTAACCCTAACCCTCACCCTTATCTTAACCCTCACCGTCAGCCTAAACCTCACCTTTACCCTTACCTTCATCCTCACCCTAACCCTATACCTCATCCTAACCCTCGCCCTAAGCATAAACCTAACCATCATCCTAAACCTAACCCTCACCCTCACCCTAGCCCTCAACCTAACCCTAATCCTAATCCTAACCCTCATCCTAACCCTCACCTTAACCCTAACCATAATGATCAAACCTAAATATAATCCTCACCCCCACCCTCACCCTCAGCCTAACCCTAAGCCTAAGCCTAACCCTAAACCTAACCCTAAACCTCACCCTCACCCTAGCCCTCACCCTCACCCTAATCCTTACCCTAACCCTGAACCTATCCCTCACCCAAACACTAAACCTTAAACTCAAACTCACCCTCACCCTAACCCTAATCCGAACCCTAACCCTCAATCTCACCCTAACCATCACCCTCACCATAACCCTTACCCTAACACTCAACCTAACCCTAAACTTAAACCAAACCCTAACTCTCACCCTTACCCTAACTCTCACCCTTACCCTAACCACAACCCTCACCCTAACCCTAACCCTAAACTTCACCCTCACCCTAGCCCACACTCTCAACCTCACCCTCAGCCTAACCCTAACCCTAAACCTAAACCTAATGCTAACACACACACTCACCCTCACCCTAAACCTAATCCTAACCCTAACTCTCATCCTAACCCTCCCAATAACCCTAACCCTCAACCTAACCCTAACCCTCACCCTCAGCCTAATCGTAAGCCTAACCCTAACCCTAACCCTCACACTCAACCTAACCCTATCCCTAAACCTCATCCTAGCCCTAAACCTAACCCTCACCCTCACTCTCACAATAACCGGAACCCTAACCCTAATGCTAACAATAATCCTAAACCTAACCCAAACCCTCACCCTAACAATAACCCTCGCCCTAACCCTAACCCTCACCCTAACATTTACCCTAATCCTAACCCTCACCCTAACATTGACCCTCACCTTAACACTAACCCTAACCCTAACACTAACCCTAAACATCAAACTATACCTAAACCTCACCCTAACCCTAACCCTAAACCTCAACCTCTCCCTAGAACTCACCCTAACCCTAACCCTCATCCTCACCCTAACTTCACACTAACCCTAACACTAATACTCAATCTAACTCTCACCCTCACCCTAACCCTAACCCTTACCCTTACTGTAACCCTCACCCTCAGCCTAACCCTCAACTTTACCCTTACCGTCACCCTCACCCTAACCCTCACTCTAACGCTAACCCTCACCCAAACCATAACTCTACCCCTAAACCTCACCCTCACCCTAACCCTAACTCTAACCCTAACCCTAACACTACCCTCACCATAACCCTAACCATAACCATCACCCTAACCCTAATCCGCACCCCCACCCTCACCCTCAGCCTAATCCTGAGCCTAAGCCTAACCCATCCCTAAACCTCACACTCACCCTCAGCCTAATCCTAACCCTAACCCTAAACCTAACCTAAACCCAAAACCTCAACCTAACCCTGACCCTAACCTTAAACCTAACATTAACCCTAACCCTAACCCTCGACGTAACCCTCCAGCTAAACCTAAATCTAACCATAAACCTCACCCTCACCCTAACACCAATCCAAATACTAACCCTAACCCTAAAACAAACCCTCACACTAATCCTAACCCTCACTCTAATTCTCATCCTAACACTAACCCTCATCCTAACCCTCATCCTCAGTGTAACCCTAAGCCTAAACCTAACCCAAACACTCACACTCACCCTAACCCTTAACCTAATCCTAATCCTAACCCTAAACCTAAGCCTCACCCTCAGCCTCAGCTTAACTTTCACTCTAACCCTGTACCTCACACTCACCCTAACCCTAAACCTAACCTGAAACCTCACCCTAACACTAACCCTAAACCTCAACCTCACCCTAGCCCTCACCGTAACCCAAATCCTAACCCTAAAACTCATCCCAACCCTCCCCATAACCCTAACCCTAAACCTCACCCTAACCCTAAACCTCACCCTCAACCTCACCCTCAGCCTAAACCTAAGCCAAACCCTAAACCTAACCCTAACCATCACACTCACTCTAACCTTAACCCTAATCCTAATCTTCACCCTCACCCTCAGCTTAACCCTCCCCCTAAACTTAACCCTAAACATAACACTAACCCTCATTCTCAGCCTCACCCTAACCCTAACACTAACCCTAAACCTCACCCTCACCCTAACCCAAACTCTAAACCTAACCCAAACCCTAAACTTCACCATAACACTAACCTTAACCCTAACCCACACCTTCACCCTCAGCCTAATTTTAAGCCTAACCCTAACCCTAACCCTCACACTCACCCTAATCCTAACCCTAAACCTCACCCTAACCTTAACCCTCACATTCACCCTAACACTAATCCTAATCCTACTCCTAACCCTAACCCTAACCTCACCCTAACCCTAATCCTCACCCCACCCTCACCCTCAGCCTAATCCTAAGCCTAAGCCTAACCCTAAACCTAAACCTCACACTCACCCTCCACCTAACACTAATCCTAAGTCTCATCCTCAACAGCACCTTAACCTTAAATCTAACCCTGTACTTCACACTCACCCTGACCCTAACCCTATCCCTAACCCTAAACCTCACCCTAACCCTAACCCTAAAACTCAACCTCACCCCAGCTCTCACCCTAACCCTAAACCTAACCCTAACCCTCATCCTAACCCTCCCCATAACCCTAACCCTAACCCTCACCCTAACCCTAAACCTCACCCTCGCCCTCATCCTCAGCTTAACCCTAACCCTAACCCTAAACCTAACCCTAACCCTCACACTCACCCTAACCCTAACCCTAATCCTAATCTTAACCCTCACCCTCACACTAATCCTCCCCCTAAACCTAACCCTAAACCTAACACTAATGCTAACACTAACCCTCACACTCAGCCTCACCCTAATCCTAACTCTAAACCTAAACCTCTCCCTCACCCTAACCCTAACCCTAACTCTAACCCTAACCTTAAACCTCACCCTCACACTCACCTTAGCCCTTACCCTAACCCATATCCTAACCCTAACCCTCATCCTAACCCTCCCCCTAACCCTAACCCTCACTGTCAAACTCACCCTCAGCCTAACCCTAAGCCAAACCCTAAACCTAAACCTAAGACACACACTCACCCTCACTCTAACCCTAATCCTATCCCTAACCCTAACCCTAAACTTAAAACTCCCCCTAACTCTCAACCTAACCCTAACCCTAACACTAACCCTTACCCTAACCCTAAACCTAAACCTCACCCTAACCCAAACTAACACTAAACCTCACCCTCACCCTAAACCTAACTCTAACACTAACCCAAACCCTAAATCTCACCTTAACACTAACCCTAAACCTAACCCACATCCTCACCCTCAGACTAATCCTAAGCCTATCCCAAACCCCAACACTCACACTCAACCTAACCCTAACCCTAAACCTCACCCTAACCCTAACCCTCACCCTCAACCTCAGCCTAAGCCTAAGCCTATCCCTAATCCTAACCCTAACCCTCACTCTCACCCTAACACTAACCCTAATTCTACTCTTAACCCTAACCATAACCCTCATCCTCAACTTAACCCTCACCTTAAGCCTAACCCTAACATTAATCCTAAGCCTAACCCTCACCCTCTGCCTCACCCGAACCCTAAATCTAACACTAGGGTTACTAACCCTAACCCTATCCCTAAACCTCATCCTAGCCCTAACCCTAAACCTCACCCTCACCCTCACCATAACCTTAACCCTAACCCTAACAATTACAATAACCCTAACCCTAACCCTAAACCTCACCCTAAACATAACCATCACCCTAACCAGAACCCTCACCCTAACACTTACCCTCACCCTAACACTAACACTAACCCTAACATTAAACCTCACACTAACCCTAACCCTAACCATCACCCTAATCCTAATTCTCACCCCCACACTTACCCTCAGCCTAAACCTAAGCCTAAGCCTAACCCTAACCCTAAACTTCACACTCACCCTCACCCTAACCATAATCCTAACCCTAAACCTTACCCTAACCCTAAACGTCAACCTAACCCTCAACCTAACCTTAACCCTAACAATTAAGCTAACCCTAACCCTCGACCTAACCCTCCAACTAAACCTAAATCTAACCATAAACCTCACCCTCACCCTAACCCTTATCCTACCCCTAACCCTAAACCTCACCCTAACCCTAACACTCACTCTCACCCTCACCCTAACCATAACTCTAATCCTAACCGTAACAATAACAGTAATCCAAACCCTAAACCTAAACCTAACACTAACCCTAACCCTAATGCTAACTCTCAACCTCACCCTAACCCTAATCCTAAACCTAAGCCTCACCCTAAGCCTAATCCGCACCCTCATCATAACATTCACCCTCATCCTAACGCTCACCCTAACCCTAACCCTAACCCTAAACATTACCATCTCACTAACCGTCACCCTCACATTCACCCTAGCCCTCACCCTAACCCTAATCGTAAACCTAATCCTTATCCTAACCCTCACCCTATCTCTAAGCCTAAACCAAACCCTAAACCTAACCCCAACCCTCACTGTAACCCTAACACTAACCCTAACACTTACCCTAAACCTAATACTAAACCTAAACATAAACCTAACCCTAACCCTCAGCCTCACCCTCACCCTAAACCAAACCCTAACCCTAACCCTCATCCTAAAGCCAAGCTTAAACCTAACCTAATCCTATCCCTCACATTCACCCTCACCCTAACCCTAATCCTAAACCTAACCCTATCCCTAACCCTAACCCTCACCCTAACCCTCAGCCTAGCCCTCACCCTTACACTTATCCTAACTCTAACCCTCACACTAACCATAACCCTCATCATAACCCTAACCCTCACCCTAACATTTACCCTCACACTAACACTAACCCTAACCATAACAGTAACCCTCACACTAACCCTAAACATCACCCTAACCCCAAACCTCACCCTAACACTAACCCTAACCCTCACTCTCACCCTAGACTTCATCCTAACCCTAAAACTCATCCTCACCATAAACCTCACACTAACCCTAACAATAATACTCAATCTAACACTCCACCTCACCCTAACACTAACACTAACCCTCACCCTAACCCTAACCCTCACCCTTACCGTAAACCTCACCCTCAGCCTAACCCTCACCTTTACCCTTACCTTCACCCCCACGCTAACACGGACCTTAACCCTAAGCCTCACACTAACCCTTAATGTAACCCTAAACCTCACCCTCTCCCTAACCCTAACTCTAACCCTAACCCTAACACTAAACCTCAGCCTAACCCTAACCCTAAACCTCACCCTCATCCTAACCATAACCCTCAGCCTAACCCTAACCCTCACGCTAACACTTACCCTCACCCTAACACTAACCCTAAACCTAACACTAACCCTCACACTAACCCTAACCCTCACCCTAATCCTAAACCTCTCCCTAACCCTAACCCTATCCCTAATCCTAACCCTCACCCTAGCCCTCACCCTAACCCTAATTCTAACCCTCACCTTCACCCTAACCCTAACCCTCATCCTCACCCTAAACCTCACAGTAACCCTAACCCTAATCCTAAATCTAACCCTCACCCTAACCCTAAACCTCACACTAACACTTACCCTAAACCTAAACCTAACCCTAACACTCACCCTTACCTTAACCCTCACCCTCAGCCTAAACCTCACCTTTGCCCTTAACATCATCCTCACCCTAACCGTCACCGTAATCCTAAACCTCATCCTAACCCTCACCGTAACTGTAAACCTAACCATCACACTAACTCTAACCCTCACCCTCAGCCTCACACTCAGCCTAAACCTAAGCCTAAGCCTAAACCTTAATCTAACCCTCACCCTCACCCTAATCCTCACCCTAACCCTAATCCTAATGCTAACCCTCATCCTAAAACTCACCCTAGCCCTATCCCTAATCATCACCCTAAACCTTATCTTCACCCCCACTCTCGCCCTCAGCCTAACCCTAAGCCTAAGCTGAACGCTCACACTCACCCTCAACTTCACCCTACTCCTAACCCTAACCCTAACCATAACCCTAAACCTCAACATAACCCTCACCCTAACCTTAACCCTAAAAATAACCCTAACTCTAACCCTTGACCTAATCCTCCAACTAACCCTAAATCTAACCCTAAACCTCAACCTGAACCTCACCCTAACAATCTTCCTAACCCTAACCCTCAACCTCAACCTAACCCAAACCCTAACCCTCACCCTTAACCTCACCCTCACCATAACTCTAACCCTAACCCTAACAATAACACTAATCCTAACTCTAAACCTAACCTTAACCCTAACCGTAATCCTAACACTCACCCTCACCCTAACCTTAATCCTAATCCTAACCCTCATCCTAACCCTAATCCTCACCCTCACTGTAACCCTAACCCTCAACCTAACCTTCAACTTAACCCTAACCCTAACCCTAAACCTTAATCTAACACTAACCCTAACAATCACCCTCAACCTAGCCCTCACCGTAATCCTAACCTTAACCCTCACCCTAACGCTAACGTTAACCCTAAAACTCAACCTAACCCTAAACCTCACGCTCGCCATAACCCTAAACCTCACCCTAACCCTAAACATAACCGAACCTTAACTCTCACCCTAACCCTATCCCTAACCCTCCACCTAACCCTAACCCTCACCCTCACCCTCACCCTCAGCCTAACCCTAAGCCTAATTATAACCCTCACAGTCACCCTAACCCTTACCCTAATCCTAATCCTAACCCTAACCCTAACCCTCACCTTCAGCCTCACCCTAACCCTAAATCGAACCCTAAACCTCACCCTCTACCTAACCCTAACAATAACCATAACCTTAAACCTCACCCTCACACTCACCCTAGCCCTTACCCTAACCCTAATCCTAACCCTAACCCTCATCCTAACCCTCCCCCTAACCCTAACTCTCACCCTCAACCTCACCCTCAGCATAACCCTAAGCCTAACCAGAAAAATAAACCTAACACACACACTCACCCTCACTCTCACCTTAATGCTATCCCTAACCCTAACCCTAACCCTCCCCCTAACTCTCACCCTAATCGTAACCCTAAACCTAACCCTTACCATAAACCTCAACCTAAACCTCACCCTAACACTAACTCTAACCCTAAACCTCACCCTCACCCTAACCCTAACTCTAACCCTAACCCAAAACATAAAACTCACCCTAACACTAAAACTAACCCTAAACCTCAACCTAACCCTCCAACTAAACCTAAATCTAACCATAAACCTGAAACTCACCCTAACCCTAATCCTAACCCTAACCCTAAACCTCACCCTAACCCTAACCCTAATCCTCATCCTAACCCTCACCCTAACTCTAAGCCTAAACCTCACCCTAACCCCAACCCTAACCCTCCCCGTAACGGTAAACCTAACCTTAACCCTAACAATAACCCTAACACTAACCCTCAGCCTCACCCTAAACAAAAACTTCACTCGAACCCTATCCCTCACCCTAACACTTACTCTCACCTTAACACTAACCCTAACCCTCATCCTCACCCTAAACCTCACACTAACCCTAACACTAATCCTCAATCTAACCCTCACTCTAAACCTAACCCTAACCCTTACCCTAAACCTAAACCTAACCCTAACACTCACCCTTATCTTAACCCTCAGCGTCAGCCTAAACCTCAACTTTACCCTTACCACAATCCCCACCCTAACCCTCACCGTGACCCTAAACCTCATCCTAACCCTCACACTATCCGTAAAACTAACCATCACCCTAACCCTAACACTCACCCTCACCCTAACCCTCACCCTAAAACTAATCCTAATCCTAACCCTCATCCTAACCCTCACCCTAACCCAATCCCTATCCATCACCCTAAACCTAATCCTCACCCCCACCCCCACCCTCAGCCTAAACCTAAGCCTAAGACTAACCCTAACCCTAACGCTCACACTCACCCTCACTCTAATCATAACCCTAACCCTAACCATAACCCTAAACCTCAACCTAAACCTCACCATATCCTTAACCCTAAAAGAAACATGAACCCTAACCCTCGACCTAACCCTCCAAATAACCCTAAATCTTTCCCTAATCCTCACCCTCACACTAACCCTAATCCTAACCCTAACCCTAAACCTCACCCTAACCCTAACCCTAACCCTC
>NW_027204278.1:30000-33862 GCF_024711535.1 Dipodomys merriami | reverse complement strand
GAACACAAAAGATGGAAAAAAACAAACAAGTTCCGGTTTACAAAAGTAATTGTCAACCTCAGAGTCAAAGCAGACACCCTGAAAACAGTACTGGAAAGAATAGGAGAAACACTAGGTCTCCTTGGCACAGGTCAAAATTTCCTTAATAGAGACCCAGAAACACAACAAATCATAGAAAGGTTGCACAAATGGGATTTCATGAAACTGCAGAGCTTGTGCATGGCAAAGGACATAACTAGCAAAATCCATAGAAAGCCCACCGATTAGGAGAAGATTAGCAATACAACAGACAAGGATCTCATATCTAAAATGTGCTTGGAACTCACAAAAATAAATCCTCCAACAACAAATCCTCAAAAAAACAACTGCGCAATAAATAAGTGGGCTAAAGACTTAAAGAGAAACTTCTCTGAAGAGGAAAGAAGATGGCCAATAGACACATGAAGAAATGCTCAACATTTCTAGCTATAAAAGAAAAGCAAATCACCAAAATTACTCAAGCTGATTTAAAATTTGGCAAAGGAGCAGGGTATAAAAATAACCATCAAAAATTAATGGCTTTTCTGTATGCCAATAATGAGAAAAGCGTGGTTGAAATCAGGAAAGCAACTCCATTCATAACAGCACCCCCAAAAAATATCTAGGAATTAATTTAACCAAAGAAGGGCAGGACCTCTATAATGAAAACTTTAAAAACCTGAAAAGGGAAATCAAAACAGAACTTACAAAGTGGTAAAACCACCCATGTTCCTGGATTGGAAAGATCAACATCGTGAAAATGGCAATACTTTCCAAGGCTTTCTACCAATTTAATGCAATACCTATAAATATTCCAACCCCTTTCTTCAACGAATTAAAGAGGCTATCCAAAAATTCATATAGAACAATAAAAAACCCAGAATAGAAAAAAATATCCTTATCATAAAGAACAGTGATGAAGGAATATCAATATCAAATTTCAAACTCTACTACAAAGCCATCGTAATTAAAACAGCTTGGTACTGGCACAAGAACGGACATCAGGAACAATGGAATAGAGTTGAAAAGGCAGAAATGAACGTACAGACATATAGCTACCTAATCTTCGATAAGGGAGCTAAAAAAATAGAATGGAAGAAAGCCTCTTAAGTAAATTGTGCTGGCAAAATTGGTTAATCACTTGTAGAAAATTAAGCTAGATCCTTATATATCAATCTGCACCAGAATCAACTCCAAATGGATCAAAGCCATCTGAGTCAAAGCAGACACTCTGATGGAATAGGATGGAATAGGAGAAACCCTAGGTTTCCTTGGCACAGGCCGAATTTTTTTTTAATGGAGACCCAGAAACACAACAAATCAAAGAAAGGTTGGACAAATGGGATTGCATGAAATTGCAGAGCTTCTACATGGCAAAGGACATAGTTAACAAGATCAATAGAAAGCCTATGGATTGGGAAAAGATCTTCACTAGCCATTAAACAGACAAGGGTCTCATATCTAAAATATACCTGTAACTCAAAAAATTAAATCTCCCAACAACCAATCCTCAAAGAAACCACTTCTCCATAAATAAGTGGGCTAAAGACTCAAAAAGAAACTTCTCTGAAGAGAAAAGAAGGATGGCCAATAGACACATGAAGAAATGCTCAACCTCCCTAGCCATAAAAGAAATGCAAATAAAAAGAACAGAAATACCATCTCACCACAGTTAGAATGGCTATAATCAAGAACTCTAATAACAACAGATGCTAGAGGGGATGTGGATAGAAGGAAAACTTACTGTATTGTTGTGGGAGTGTAAACGTGTTCAACCACTTTGGAAAGATTATGGAGGTTCTCAGAAGACTCCACATAGAGCTGCCCTATGACCCAGAACTACCACTTTTGGGCATTTACCCAAATGTTCACAAACAAGATCATACTAATGCTACCAGCAAGACTATGTTTATTGCAGAATTATTTACCATAACTATGATACGGAACCAACCCAGATACCCTTCAGTTGATGAATGGATCAAGGAAACGTGGTATATATACACAATTCCATGCCTCCATAGAATTTCTTTGTCCCATTTGTTAGGAAATGGAAAGACTTGGAACAAATTATATTAAGTGAAATAAGCCATACCCAAAGAAACATAGATCCCATGGTTTCTCTTATTTGCAATAACTAGTATATGTCTGAGAAAAGCAGAAATTTTTAGACAAGTTGATGTTAGGCGAAATGAACCCCAAGATATTTTTTTTCTTTCTTGTGATAGTTTCCAACATATTTATAAATTGATTTCTTTGTTGCTTTGTATGTACCTCCCCCATGGTATAACTCCTGTTTTCACTGCATTTGATTCTGGTATCCTGCATCTTGTATATACATTTTTCTAATTTGGAGAGGGTAAGGGAAAACACAAAATGCTTAAATAGGGATACAGGTTGACCCATTGTAAAAATGCAATGTACAAGACCCTACGTTGAAAACAAACATTAGAACTTCGGAGGTGGGGAGAATACTCGTGGAGGTGGGAGAGAAGGAATGGTAGTGGAAAAACAAAGGAGGAGGCAACAATGCTTGATAGGAAATATACTTGATAGGAAATTACCTTACTCATTTAATTGTAACCCCTCTGCACAGTATTTTTTTTATAATAAAAGACATACAAAAATTAATTCAATGTATGATTATGGGCCAGTACTAGGATTTGAATTTATGGGCCTTCCACTTACTTTCACACTTCAAACTGGGATCTCTATTTGTCTTTATTTATTTATTTTTTTAAATCAGGAATGCTTCACAAATATTCAAGTCATCCTTGCACAAGGGCCATGCTAATCTCTGTATCGTTCCAATTTTTGTATATGTGCTGCCAAAGTGAGCAATCTTTAATTTTTTGTTAATCTTTTTTTCAAGGATAAATCTAATAACACTGTCCCCTAATTTTGTATAAAATAAGTTTTAGACATATATTTAATATGTAATATATTTGTGAGATATATACATACTATTTATCTGCAGGAGTTGGGCACACTGCAACAATTGAAGGCACTGATTTAATTTCACTGCTGTCATTCTATTTTAAGACTTTTTAAAATCAAAACATAGATGACCATGATATCATCGAATGTCCTGTCCAATATAGATTTGTGTGTATCAGGCAGGCTGTACCTCATGTCACACAAGAGTGCAAGAATAATAGGGTTTAGCTCATTACATAGTGGCTTATCAGGACATAGGAAATATCCCTCAATTTGGTTGAGCTGATCTCCATTGTTTGTTCTATACTATGCCTCTGCTTTGGCTCTGCAGTTTACCATTTCAAGATGATATTTTGTTCTTTTGGAGACAGATGAATGGAGAAATGTACGTGGCCTCCATGACAATTACCTGTATCTGGTTAAAATTCATACTTTCAAATGGGATATTTGTCATCCCTGTAGAATATAAATGAGGACTCCCAAGCACCAGCTATCTACTTTGCAGCCATTGTAATTTTCATGGAAGCACTATTTTATAGGGACAAAATTATGGTACCAAATACGTCCTTCAGCAACTACCCTTGGGAAATCCTTATGCTCATGCCAAAGTCATTGAACTTCACATTGCCTTTGTCATCCAACACGATGTTATTGGATTTAATGTTTCAGTCATTTTCAGTTTCATTAAAGTAATGCACAGTCCTCACAATCTGTTTGAATAAACTCCTGACTTCATTCTTGAATAGGCGGTATGATTTTCACATTTGTCTAAGGAGGTCTCTGGATGGCCAGTTCCACTACCAAGTATTTGTGCTCATCCATTTCCCTCACCTGATATGACCTGATCATGTGTGGGTGATGGAAAATCTTAATAATGTCCATCTCATTTAAACATTTTTTTGTGGGTCCT
>NW_027204278.1:0-25000 GCF_024711535.1 Dipodomys merriami | reverse complement strand
AAAAAAATATATATACAGAGTAACGTTACTCATCAATTAGAATATTGCATCATTTATAAAGAAATTGATGAACTGGAAAAATTTTTGTGAAGTCAGGATGCATGTTTTCTCTCAATTGTGGAAGCTTGGTCTATATGAAAATATACAAAGTATTGTATGCACGTACACCTAAATATATTTCATGAAGTACAGTATATGTTGGAAAGAATTTAAATGGTGTAATTCTTTAGAAAATCCAACAGTACAATAAAATGTAAATGAGGAAACTGGCACTTGAAAGATGGGTAGGAGGTGAATGAAGTCACAATTTTCAATGCATATCCAATGAAACTAGGAAAATTGAGGGGAAGGAGCTGTTTCTGAGATGGGGGAGATGATGAAAAAAGTGTCACAGATTAGGATTCATTGTATTTACAATTAAAAATGTAATTAAAAATAATTATGCCTGAGCCTACCTCCTGTGATTTCCATATTCACACTTCTGAGTAGACATCCCCTTTCCAAACCATCATGAAACACCTCATCTTACTTAGAAAGGGTACAACTTTGCTGTGTCTGTGAACCAAGGAATTGTAGGCAGATTAAATTAATGCTGTCCACATATGCCAAGCCATCAATATAAGGCCAGAAACCATGAAAATATTACAAGAGCTGGCAGGGGAAACACTATGACTCCTACAACACAGGTCGAAATTTTCTAACTAAAGATCCAGGATCACAAGAAATCCAAGAAAGACTGGATAAACGGGATTGCATGAAACTTAAGTTTCTGCCTGACAAAGAACATACCAAGCTAAATACAAAACCCATGGAATGGGAGAAGAATTTCATGAGCTATTCATCAAACGAGATCCTAATAGGAAAAAATATATAGATAGCACAAAAATTGCCCCCAATAAACCCTGAAATAACATCCCAATTAATAAATGAG
Organism: Dipodomys merriami; assembly: GCF_024711535.1. Lineage (NCBI taxonomy): Eukaryota > Metazoa > Chordata > Mammalia > Rodentia > Heteromyidae > Dipodomys > Dipodomys merriami. The sequence continues at coordinate 24,069 of NW_027204278.1, read as the reverse complement.
GTAATGACCTAAAGACAAACTTCTCAGAATAAGTAATTAAGGCCAATCAACACAAGAAGAAATGTTCAATATCTCTGAACATAAAGGAAATGTAAACAAAAACAACACTGTAATTCCACCTCACTGCAGTAAGGAAGGACAATAAAAACATTTTAATGTGATTAGTAACAAATGCTGTCATGGATGTGGCAAAAGGAGCTCTATCACTGCTGGTGAGAATGTAAGTTGTTCAATCAGTCTGGAGACTGAGATGTGCGTATTAAGGTTTGGAGTCAACTTGTGTAGAAAGTCCATGTGATTTTTTTTATCTCCAATTGGCAACCAAAAAGTCACAAGTAGAGCTGTGGTGCAAATGAGTAAAATGGTATCTTTCATTACAAAATCTCAGGGATATTACCCACATTTGCGTTCAAGCTCCAGTACTGGCAGTGTGGGGGGGTGTCTGTGTGTGTGTGGGTCTGTGTGTGTCTATGTCTGTGTATCTGTGTGTGTATGTGTGTGTGGTGCATGTGGGGGGGGGGAGCTAGTGATTTCCTGACGGCATCAAATGTTTTGGTGTATTTAAAGTATTAAAAAAAAACAAGGTTTAAATGTGCTGTGATTTTTTTGTGTTTCTGTATGTATGTGTCTATCTGGTATAGGTGTGGGTGTGGTGTGTGCATCTGTACGTGCATTTACAGATTTTCTTGCTTGTTCTCAACTTGTGTTAACAAAATGGCCAGACATGAAGGGTGGATACTATGGTTTAATGTTATGACAATTTTCCAAGGTTTTGTTCAAGAAATGATTATTTGAAGTGTTTATTGAATGATAGAGAGGGAGGAGGAAGGGGGGGGGAGAAAGACTGGAGTTCTAAATGTAAGACTGAAACAGCCATATTCCAGAACAAGTCTGCAGAACTAGTTCCAGTGTTGTGCCTTCAGTCAGCTAGCTGTAAGAAAGCCTCTATTTGGCCATAGGTGTGGATTGTATGCAAAAAGACAATTCCGTAAAAACAAATTCAAATAGTCTGAGACACTCGCACAAGTTCTGGACATCACTTCCTCATGGGCTGCTGTTGTGCAGGCCCAATATTTGATCTGAAAAGAAACTTGGAATTACAAAATTTAAAACCCAGTCTAGTAACCACTAACAGGCCTGTGTAACTCCTTGGTCCTCATATCTGATACTGTGACTTAGTGGCAAAGGCAAAGGGCAGATTTTTAGCTATTTCAGACTTCTCCCTTAGTCCTCCCTTCTCCTTCAGTCCTGGTTCCACCACAGACTTGGTTCAGGTCTGTGACCCTGAGTGTAGATGTTTGAATCTACATGGTGTGAATGGAAATTTGGCCTCCTACTAAGATAGAAGTTTGAGGGACTTGGATAGCTGTGTGCAAGTCTCTTTTTAATAGCCTGTTCTTTGTGCACATTTAGTTTAGATGCAGGGATACATTACTATTTAGTCGCAGTGGTCACCCAATGTAGAGCAAGAGAGACAGAGTAGAGGGACAGTCATCAAGCTCACGCCATCTGTCATTTTATGCTGCTTTAATTGACATGTTCTTCATGTATTTTAGTAATTCAAGAATAAAAATTAACATTACATATAGATTTTTAATTGCCTCTTTGTTTCTGACAAAAATTAAAAGTAAAAATGTATTTGAATAGAAAGGCAATATGGTAAGAGCAGGGGAAAGGAATGGAACAATGATCATGGGCAGCTCCTGAAGTCCAATCTGGAGGTTTTATTTACCAACATCAGGTAATAAAATGAAACTATGTAACAAGACAGGCCTGCCTGCTTTTTCTCAGCAACAAGGCAGCCCTGTCTGCTTTTCTTAGCAACACAACAGCCCTGCCTGTCTTCCCTCATTTATGCCAGAGTAAAAGGGGTCAATAGACCATGACTAAAGGAGGAAATTAAAGCTATCATTGAAAGATAAAAAAGAACAAGCCCTGGATATGTCTGGAAACCTATAAAGCATCTGAAACCTTAAACACTTAGGCCTTTCAGAGACCAGTCTTTTACAGAAACTAAATATTCAGAGAGAAAGTCTTGATGTGCTCTGAGATCTGTAGATTCCCTTACTCAGAGAACACACAGACCTCCCAATGACAGAATCATCCCTGCCAATAATACAACTTCCTAGTGAGGCTCAGAGAATAGAGGACAAATTAAACTTTTCTCACTGCCAGAAACCAGCCCACACCCTGAGGGCCCCAGGACAATATGGGTTGAAGGCCTCAGCCCTATTGCAAACAATGGATGAAGCTCAGAGTTCCACACTTATCTCATGATGTACTCACACTTCCTAAATGTCCAACAGCTTCCAGATGGTGTCCGCAGCCCTTCAAAAAGATCAAAAACAAGTCGTTTATATAAGGATACAGTTGGACCTATTTCAACCATGAGAAGTACAAGTTGTCATGTCGAAAATGAACTTTACAACTTGGGGGGGGGAGGGTTGGTGGAGGGGGAGGGAGGATGGGAAGGGATGGGAAGGGTAAACAAAGGAGGAGGCTACAATGCTTGATTAGAAATGTACTCACTATCTTGCCCATGTAATTGTAACCCCTCTGTACACTATTTTCACAATAAAAAAACTAAAATTAAAAAAAGATCAATTTGTGATGCCTAGCTCTAAAGCCCAAACTCTGCACCCAGTGTTAGCCCTATTGAGTGACTTACAAGCCAAGTGGGGCTCTCTGATAAATTTCCTAAAACCATCGGACTCTATGCCAGCATCCAGTCACATGTCTTTTGGTGACAAAGCCTCGGGGTCATTCAAGACAGAAGCAGCCATGACCTCAACTCCACCTGCCATGGGCAGTTCAACAAGACTTACTCTTTTGCTTGCTCAAAAGTTGGTTTAATTTTGGGATAATCTCACCAACACTGTCTCCTAATATCACTGCCCCCAAAGGGTGACTCCCTCACCCAACCAAACAGTCATACAAGCTGGAGGTGTTGTCTTTGGACAGGACAGACTAGCCTTACCATGAGCCCATATCCAGGGGCTCCTCTTCCCCCAGATGCCTTGGAAAGGGCATCTGCTCCCTCCACCAGCAGGCCTACCACTCCTCCCATACTTGCACTGAACACAGCAGCGTCTAGCCAGATGGACACTGCATGTCCATTTTGTGAGAGCTGCTGTCTCCAAGTTCTATGGTTGAGGAGATGCTAGGCAGGTTCTTGTGCTGGCAGGTGGGCCAGGGGACTCTGCAAAGCCATGCAGCAAGGATTCACCTACCAGCTTGCCCAGTGTGCAGCTGGCCAAGCCTCATGTCTGCTTGGGCTCTTGCTTCCCTGGATCTGCAATATTATGGAAACTTCAGATTCCCCCTGCCAGACCAGCATTGAATTGCCCACAAAGAGCACCAAGTACTCCTGGTCCATCTACTGCAGTCTTCAGCAGTTTCCTCCCACCAGCATGGAACTCTCTGGTGCAACCAGATTTAGAGGAATATTTCTGGATAGCAAGCAAGTCTAGTTTTTTTTGGAGCCAGCAGTCTACTAATATAAGCTCATCATCTGCCCCCTGCCAACCTGGAGAGCCCTGCCCCACCCAGCTCCATTGCCCACCCTGTGTTTAGGGGCCCCCCTGTTCTCAGATTCTGCTCCTGAATCTGCCCATGTGTTCTGAAAAGAGCCCAGAGAAACCCTTGGCATTTGTTGTGCCCCAGAAGTCAGGCCACAGTGAGGCTTCTGCAGCCCCCAGCCTTGCTCCAAGCATAGCCACCAACCAGGTAATACCCCCAGGTTCCAACGCAGACCTCTGATGTGTAATAAAAAGAGGCTGTGCTTGTGCTGGCACAGTCACCAGTCAGTAGTCCTGGCACAGGGGCATCTGCTAAGGCCACCCCATGTAGCTGTGGGGCTCTGACATCAAGACAGAAGCAGGAAGGTGCACGCATGCAGGCTGCCTTTGAGAAGCTCCTCTTACAGGTGCAAGCTTGGTGGCCTTTGAAGCACAATATGACACTGCAGAAGATCACAGCACACTAGAAGAACCCAACAAGCAATGTCCCTGTGATCAGAGACCTGACTGAGGCAGGAAATGAGAGAGAGAGAGAGAGAGAGAGAGAGAGAGAGAGAGAGAGAGAGAGAGAGAGAGAGAGAGACAGACAGACAGACAGACAGACAGACAGACAGACAGACAGACAGACAGACAGACAGACAGACAGACAGAGAGACAGAGACAGAGACAGAGAGAGACAGAAAGAGAGAGAGAGAAGCTATGTGTGCTTTATACTTATTTCAATATCCTTGCTGAGTAATGCATATTTTTATCAAGAAATAAAGAGGAGAACTTCAAACTCTAACTCTGATGAAGTAGCTAAGATCAATCTAAACTTCCTACCATAAACAATCACAAAAGTGGGAGCTATGTGAAACTATATATGTATATAAATGTATATATAATATAAACATGTAGGCATATATATATATTCACATATACAATGTGAATATATCATGCATAATGCATATATGTATACAGAGATTTGAAGGAATAAAAACCAATACCTTCCCAATTTTGATTGAAAGCATGAACCCTTCTATGCAGGAATCTATCAGATCAAAAAAGTCAATTAACATAATTACACAGGTACGAATTGACACATTCTAATTAAACAAAAACAGAAAACATCCCAAAGTACAAAGACACAACTCATCACACACAAATCATCTTCAATGATATTAAGACAAATTTCTCATCAGAAACTAGATTCACTATTAGACAGTAAGGACAAAAAATTTAAAGTGTTACAAGGACATATCTAAAACCCACCTTTCTAACAAATATACTTCCTCCAAATGTAAGAGATGTGCTAAGTACCTACCGATGGCTCAGGCCTATAATCCTAACTACTCAGGAAGGTGAATTGTGAGGGCGGTGGCTCAAAGCCACCCTGGAACTTGTCCCCTCAGGAGAAAGTGCTAGTCCTGGGGCTACAAATCAGGGATGGATACAATACCGAGCTTTTTCTGCAAGACTAGTTGCTTACCACATGAGCCAAAATATAACTTGTGGCTATACTTGTTTTGTCTTGGTGCTTGAAATAAGGCCCTGAGTGCTGTCCTAGAAATTGATTGCCCAGTTTGCCACTTGAGTCACAGCTAAACTCGTTTTCTTTTTTAATTCTTGGTAGCTAATAGGAGATGAGTCTTATGCAAAGGCCAGCATGAATCAGTTTTTTGAAATCTGAGGATCATGGTTCAAAGCCATCCAGGGCAGGAAAGTCCATGAGACTCTAAGCTCTAATTAATCAATGAAAAGCTGGGAGTGGTGGAGCTTTATCATTGTACAAAATAGCACAAGTTCAAGCCATAGGACAGCACACAGAGAAAGGCTCATGGACTTTGTTGCATGGGCTATTTTTGAACCATTATCCTCAGATTTCAGCTCCTCTTCATCTTCTCTTCTTTGAAAATTTTATTGGTCCTCTGGCTTGACCTCTGACTCTGGGGCCTGTATCTTACCATTTCCACTCAAGGCTGGTGCTTTTACAACCTCAGCTATAGCTCAAGGTTTTGTGCTGTGTGGCTGAAGATGAGTCTCAAGCATATTCCTGCCCAGGCTGATTTGACACTGCAATCCTTAGAAGTCAGCCTCTTGTATAGTAAGGATTACACACATGGCCAGCAACATTTGTGTCATTTTAAAACTTTCATATGTGCGTGCTTCCACCTTCTTTTCTTATTGTCTTCATTTTTGCTTGTCCTATGAGTAAAATTTGCAGCTCAGATGCTGTCTCAGTGCATATATGGGAATAACCATAACATTTGGCTTTTTGGGGGAAGTTAATTGGAGATAAGAGACTCATGTAGAGCTAAGCTAGATTCAGGAAACTGAAAATTGAGGAAAGTCCTTAACACTCTTTTCTTCAATTAACCACTAAAAATCTGAAAGTAAGTAGGCCTTTGAAGAAAATAGTACAAGTTCAAACACCAGGATTGGCACAGAGAGAGAGAGACAGAGGGAGACAAAGAGAGACAGTTACAGAGAGAGAGATCTTATGTACTCATATAACTGAGCTGAGCTTTAAACAATATCCTCAAATTTCAGCCTGAGTAGCTAGAATCACAGATATGAGCCACCAATGATTGGTTCATTGAAACCTCTGGTACTGCCTCTTTTTTCTCTTCTTCTACCCTTCTTTTCATTTATTTAATTATTTTTGTGTTTGTTGGTCCTGGAGCTTGAACTCATAATGGGCCTGGCTTGATACACGAGGCTCAAATCTGTCCACCATAGTTTGAAAGCAGCCTGAGCAAGAAAGTCCATGAAACTCATTTCCATTCAATCAACAAAATCCTACCTCCAGTGTGGCCACCACACAGAAAACAGTCTCCTGGAATTTCTTGACTGGGTTTGCCTTTACACTGGATCTTATATTTCAGTCTCCTGCATTTCTAGAATTACATGAGCCAACAGTCCAAGGTTCTCTAATTCCAATCACTTAATTCGCTTATTGTAATCCTGAGGCTGGATCTCTGAGCCAGGGCACTATTTCATAGGTTTTTCCTCAAGGCTGGTGCTTTCCAACTACAAGCACATCCTCATTTCTGGATTTTTTTTGCTGATTAGTTGTATACTTAGGCACTTCCCTGCCCAGGTTGGCTACGAACAACAACCTTTAGATTTCAGCTTTCTGAATCACTAAGACTAAACATATCAAACAAATATTCATGGATAATTTTTAAACTTTAATTGAATTTTCTCACACCTTTTTTTCTTTGTTTCCCTAGCGTTGAGGCTTGAAATCAGGGCTTGGGCACTGTTCCTGAGCTTCTTTTACTGAAGGTGAGGACTCTATTTATTGAGCCATAGTGCCACTTTCAGGCTTTTCTATTTATGAGGTACTGAGGAAACAGACCCAGGAATTCAAACATGCTAGGCAAGCACTCTAGCACTAATCCATATTTCCTGCCATTCTTACATTTTTTATTTGCATTTTTATTTCCTTTAATATGCTGCTCCTGGGTCTACAAATTAGCCCAGGTGCTATCCCTGAGGTGTTTACTCAAGACTAGCAATGAAAACATGAGCCACCGCACAACTGTGGCTATTGTTTTTTATGTTATTTGGTTTTAAGTAGCTACTTAGAGTTGAGTATATGAATTCTCCTATCTGGGCTGGCTTTCAACTGTGATCCTCAGATTTGAGCCTCCTGAGTAGCTACTATCACAGGTGTGTGCCACCTACGCCTAACTCATTTTAAACTCTGAAATTGGCTCTTTCTTCTCCCACCCTCCTCCACATTTATTTATTTTATTCTTTGTATGTATGTTAGCCCTGAAGTTAATATCAAGGTCTGGGTGCTTTTTCAGAAATTATTTTCTCATTTCTGCGATTGAAGCCACAGCTCAATCGCCAGGTTTAATTTTTCTTCCTTTTGGAGATAAGAGTCTCATGTAAAGCCCAGCAAGATTTGGGAGGCTGAAATGTGAGTATCATAGTTTGAAGTCAACCTGAGCAGGAAAGTTCATGAGATTCTTTTTATCAACTACCAAGATTCTGAGAGTGGTAGAGCTCTTACACAAATTCGAGCACACACAGAAAAAAAAAAAAAAAACTCATGGCCTTTCCTGTTTGGACTGGCCTTTAAATACTATCTTCAAACTTCAGCCACCTGAGAGCTAAAATTATAAACATGAACCACCAGCGCCAGGCTTATTTTTTAAATCTCAAATGGTCATTTCTTCTCTTCTTTCAGTTTTGTTTTTGGTCGACTTTGGGCTGAATTCTGGACCAGGAAACTACTTCCAGGGCTCCACCAAATTTCAGTACTTTACAACTACTATCACACCTTCATTTCCAGCTTTTGCTTGGTAGTTGAAGATAAGAATTTCAATCACTTTCCTAGCCAGGCTGGCTTTGAGTTGTGATCCTCATATTTCAACTTCCTCAGTATGCACAAATAAACCAGCAACCCATGACTCATTTTGAAATGATAATTTTCTCTCTCTCTCATCTTTCATAATTTGTGCTCTTTTTTCTTTGTTTTTGTATATTTTTGTGCTGGGACCTCAGCACCAGGGCCTGTGTGCTGTAAAAGAGCTTTCTGTTTAAGACTAGGAATATACCACATGAACCAGAGCACAGCTAGTGTCATATTTTTGGTGACAAATGAGACATAAGGGTCTCATCGATTCTCCTACCTGAGCTGGCCTTCAAAGGTGATCCTCAGATTTCATCCTCCTGAGTAGCCGATAGAACATTGGTGAGCTACCAATGCTTGATTTATTTAAACCTCTGTCATTGGATCTTCCTTCTGCACTTCTAGCCTCTTTTTCTTTAATTCTTCTGTGATTGTCCTGAGCTTGAACTCATGGCCTGGTTGCTGTCCCAGAAACTGATTGCCCAATTCTGCCAATTGAGCCATAACTTAATTCCTAGGCTTTTTTTTTTTTTTTTGCTTTTTGACAATTAATTGGAGATAAGAGTCTGAGGAAAGCCTAGCATGAATCAAGCCAGGCTGAGAAGGAAAGTTCATGAGACCGTGACCTCCAATTAACCACTGAAAATCTTGGAGTGGTAGAGCTCTGTCCTTGTGCAAAATAGCACAAGTTCAAGGAGGCTCACACACAAGCTGCAAGATGGCACACAGATGCACACATACACAAAATGTCTCATGGATTTTCTTGCATGCATTAACTTTGAATTGTTGATCCTCAGATTTCAGTCTCTCTTCTTCCACTCTCCTTTGCATTGATTGTTTGTTATTTGTAATATTTAGTTGCCCTGCAGCTTGACCTCTGCCTCTCGGGACTGTTTCTTAGATTTTAACTGAAGGCTGTTGCTTTACCACATCAGGTCCGGCTCAGGGCTTTGTGCTAGATATCTGGGATAACAATTTCAAGCACGTTCCTACCCAGGCTGACTTGATACCACAATCCTCAGATGTCGAATTCTTGTGTAGTTAGGATTATACACAGGACCAACAACCCTTGTGTCATTTTAAAACATTAATATGTGCTTGCCACTAACTTCTTTGTTTACTTTTTATTTTTTGCATGTGCTGCTGTTCCTGGTTCTACAAATTGGGGCTCATATTCTGTCCTAGAAGTTTTTATTCAAGCATATCCTCTATTACATGAGAAACAGTATAAATTTTTGGCACTTTTTGGGTGGGTGTTATTTAATTACAGACAAGAGTCATGGACTCTCCTGCCTGGGCTGGCCATGAACCATCGTCCTCAGATTTCAGGCTCTTGAATAGCTAGTAAAACATGTATGAGCCACCGATGCATGATTCATTTAAGGCTTTGTCACTTGCTCTTCCTTGGTTACTTCTACTCATTTCTTCTATGCATGTCCTGGGGCTTGAACTGAGGGTCTGGGTGCAGTCCCAGAAAACATTTGCCCAGTTCTGCAATTTGAGCCATAGCTCAACGTCCAGCTCAATCAGGTGACTGAAATCTGAGGATCATGTTTCAAAGCCAGCCTGGGCAGGAAAGTCCATGACACTCTTATCTCCAAGTCAACACCCAAAAGCTGGGAATGCTAGGGCACTAAGCAAAAGATACTACAGAAACACACACATACACAGAAACACACACACACACACACACACACACACACACACACAAACTTTCACACATAAACACACAAAGTCCCCTGGACTTTGCTTTTTGGGTTGGCTGGAAACTTGATCTCAATATTTCTGCACCCATGGATCAACTACAGCCATGATCAATAAGCACCAGGCTTATATTTAAATTTACAATTGGCCTTTCTTCTCTTCTCCTACAATTTTTAGCACTAAGAATTGAACTCTGGGTCAGCAGTTTTTTAAATTAGCTTTTGCACCAAACACAGTAGTTTGTATCTACAATCATATCGGCACATCCAGCTTTTGGTTGGGTAGATGGGGTTAACAGTTTCATGTACTTTCCTGCCCAGTCTAGCTTTGAACCTAGAATGGATAGGAATACACACGGGAACCAAATCCATGGCTCATTTTTAAATCTTAGTTTTCTCTTTATCCCGTCATTTTGAAATGAGTGGGTTTTTCTTTTTTTGGTTTGTTTGTTTTGCAATGCATGTCTAGGACTTCAACTCAGAGCTTAGGTGCTGACCCAAACTTTCTATTTGAGACTAGCACTCAACCGAATGAGCCAAAGTACAAATTGTAGCTTATTTTTGCTGGCAAATTAGACATATAAGTCTCATGGACTCTCCTGCCTGGGCCAGTCATAAACCGTGAATCTTAGATTTAATTCTCCTGAGTACCTTGTATAACATGTGTGAGGAACCAATGTTTGATTCATTTCAACCTCTGTCACTGACTCTTCCTTTTGTACTTCTATCCTCTTTTTATTTCTTCTGTTTGTTCTCCAGCTTGAACTCAGGGTCTGGGTGCTGTTCCAGAAATTTTTTCCCAGTTCTGCCAGTTGAACCACAGCTAAACTCCAGGATTTTTTTCTGTTTTGGTGTTTAATTAGAAATGAATATAATGTAGAGCCAGACCAGATTTATGAGGCTGAAATCTGAGAATGAAAGTTGGTGCCAGCCTGGGCAGGAAAGTACATGATATCTCCAATTATAACCACTAAAAAGCTGAGATTAGTAGAGCTTTGAGCAAAACAGTACAAGTTCAAGCAACAGGACTCACACACAGACATACACACACAAGTCGTTGGGACTTTCCTACTTGGTCTGGCCCTTAAATATTATCCAGATTTTACTCTCCTGAGTAACAAGAATTTGAGTCATGAGCCACCAGTGATGGGCTGATTGGCTCATTGCAGCCCATAGTTATTGGTTCTTCTTATCTTCACGTCTTCTTTGCATGTATTCATTTCATTTTTTGTGAGTGCGCTGGTGCTGGAGCCAGAACTCATGCAAGGCATGGCCTGTTTCAGGAGGCTAAAATCTGACCATCATGGTTCAAAGCCAGGCTGAGCAGGAAAGTCTAAGATCCTTACATCCCATTACTGCCAAAATTGTGGAGTACTACAGTTGTAGCACCAGCATGGCCCACAAACAACTGTCTTCTGGACTTTCCTGCTTGAGTTGGTCTTTACAGTGGATACCCATATTTCTGCTTCCTGAAGTTCTAGAATTACAGGCATAAGTCATCAGCCCCAGGTTCTCTTCTTATTAACATTTTTGTGACCCTGAGGCTGGATCTCTGGGCCAGGACACTGTTTCATAGCTTTCTCATTCAAGGCTGGTGATTTACAATTCCAATTACACCTTCACTTCTGTTTTCATATTTGTTTGTTTTGCTGGTGACTTGGTGATAAGAGACCATAACACTGTATGTATCTTAGTATTTAGGATTACACTAAAAATCCAAAAACTCATGACTCATTTTGAAAATTTAATTGGATTTTCTTACACATTTCTTTATTTTCTACTTTTTATTTCCGTATGTATGCTGGGCTTGTAGCTATAAATCAGAGCCTAGGTATTGTCCCAGATCCTTTTTTTTTTTTTTTGCTGGTCGAGGGGCCTGAACTCTGGGCCTGGGTGCTTTCCCTCAGCTCTTCAGCTTGAAGCTAGAGCCCTACCATGTGTGCTACAGTGCCACTTCTTGCTTTTACTGCTTATGTGTTGGTGAGGAATTGAACCCAGGGCCTCATGCATGCATGCCAAGCACTCCCCCCTTGAATCACCTTCCCAGTACCAACCCAGTACACTTTTAATACTAGCCCTCTAATAAGTGAGACACAGCACAATTTGGAGCTTTAAAAAAAACTGTAGTTGGCTAATAGAGTTGAGTCCATGTACTCCCATTCCTTGGCTGGCTTTGAACATTGATTCTCAGATGTGAGACCCTTGAGTAAGTACAATAACAAGTTTAAGCTACCTCAGTATTGCTCATTTTCAACTCTGAAATTGGCTCTCCCTTTTCTTCTTCTATTTTTGTTCTCATTTATTTATTTTATTCTTATGTGTGCTGGTTCTGGAGCTTGATCGCAAGGTGTGGGTGCTGTCCCAGAAATCATTGTCTCATTTCCGCCATTGGAGCTACAGCTCAACCTCCAGGTGTTTTTTTTTCTTCTTCTTCTTCTTTTTGGTGGTTCATTGGAGATAAGAGTCTCATGAAAATCACAGAATGAATCAGTAAGCTGAAATCTGAGGATCACAGTTTGAAGTCAGTCTACACAGGAAATTCCATGAAACTCTTTACCACCAATTAGCTGGTAGTGATCCCACTAATGAGCTGAGAGTAATAGAACACTAGCCTTGAGTAAAGTAGAACAAATTCCACTCGTCACGCACAGAAAAAAATGTCCCATGTACTTTGCTGCTTGGGCTTGCCTTTAAATGTTATTTTCTGATGAGTTCCATGAAGATGGCAAAGGAGCAGCTGGAGGCTAAACAAGCTCTACATACAAAGCAGTTTTAATGTTCCAGTGAACAGTCCTATGCCAGAGAATCAAACAAGTGTGCCATCACGGTATAGAGAGTTAGGCCAGAGAGAGAAAATTGAGGCAAGGAGACAGATCTGAGTACTTGCCTGTAGCCGCGGCTGTGGCGGTGGTGGCAGCCATAGCCACGATACCTGCAACACAGATAGTCAGGTACAAAGGTGCCAGATGTGGTGGGCAAGCAGATTCTACTCAACACCAGCAAGAAATGACAAGGAGCACACATCTTCATCCTGCAGTTCACAGACCAGAGACGACCCAGGAACCAAGACTCCAGCATGAGTAGAAGCCTGACATCCTCACTTCTTCTCAGGGAGAAGAGGAGGGAAGGCCACCCCTCCCTCCCTCTACTGGAAATCTCCATCTTTGATACTGACAAAGGACTGGCTGAGCAGCTAACTCCAAATCAGGCCTTGGAAAAAAACAAAAACAAAAACAAGAGTCATTTAGCAGGTCACAGGAACCTAACCTGACCTTCCAGGCTCAGCTCCCCCCAGGGAAAAGTCAACCAGCTTGGGCCGCCAGCCCCAGGAGTGGCTTTCTTCACTGGGTAAACAGAGCCAGAGGCTGCCCCTTCCTACAGCAGCCTTGACAATCAATTGAAATTCAGTAAAAATAAACTCTGAGAATGGCTCCAGGCTGGGCTATGTGAGTTTCTCAGAAGCTAGCTTTTTAAGGATGACACTGCTGAAAGGCTTCAACTGTACCCAGAACCTAGACTCATCACAGCATATCCAAACTGGAGGAAACAGCCATGTCCCTCTTTTATGATACTCAAAGCAGATCTCTCTCCCATTGAAGTAGCCTGGAAGGAGGATCACAAAATCCTTGATAAATCAAAGCATTTTTCTGCCTGATCAAACTGACTTAAGAAACCATCCAAGCTACAGTAATATCAAACACCTCAAGCAGACTAGAGACTCCAACAAGAGACTGGTTACAGACACAAGGGAGATCCTGGATCGTCCCATCCTCAGAAGAAATTTAAAGAACTCTTTTTTGTACCTTTTATTAAAAAATTACTTTTCTACAAGTTTTTTTTAATTTTAATTTTAACTATAATTTTTTTTTGTTTTCTGTTAACTTTTTTCTTCCTCTTATAATTTCTATTTTAGGGGTATATGTGTGTGTACTTTTTTTTCTTTAATTTTTTTTTGTTTAGCTTTACTGATCATTTGATCCTTTTTTTCTTTCCTTCTCATTCTTTTCACTTTTTTTCTTTCATTATTCTTTGCAAGACTTAATTCCTGTTTTGCTCATCTTCAGATGTACCCGTAGTTGATTATTAGATCTTAGCCCCATTTTGTACACACTTAGTCCAGAAATTTATTACTCAATTGAAAACTGCCTAGACATAAATTTCTTAATAGCACTACTACCTCTTTTTATATTTTAAGCATTTTTATTTTTAAGTTCGCCACAGCTCCTTTCTATCCCTCCCCTGCTCTTATTCTATCCACATTCATCTCTGGATATTGTTTTCAAATTTGTATACTTCTTAAGTGTTGCACTTCTTAATTTTTAATATTTGTTTTTGTATTTTTTCTTGTCTCTTCGCTTTCTCTTCTTTTTTTCCTCTTCCTCTGTTATCATTCTATCCAACCTTTTTCCCACTTTGAGATTAAGACTTAGTTAACTCACCCTCTGCCTTTCCACATCCCTCTATTCTATTTTTATCCACATCTCTCCCTAAACCTAATAATTTCTGTTTGCCAATTTCTTCTTTGTGGTTCGTAGCCCATTAATACATACTTTTCTGATGTTGAATAGTTATATCTGTTTAACTAGATTGTATCTGCAGACTATTGACTGTGCGTATCTGCAGACTATTGACTGTGCATTTACACACTTTGGTTGATGTTTGCCTTAAAATAGTGTGCTAGGACAAAACTGCTTTACTTTCATCGCAAATGGGCAGGGCAATCCAGAAAAACACAAGAAAAATGACAAGTACAGGTATCTCAACCAGCCCTACAAAAGATTCTTAAAGATGTCCTACACATAGAAAACCAACAAGAACATAATAAAGGCCAAGAAACTGCACCCAAACTGAGAATCCAAGAACCATAGGAAGAACCCAGTTTTCCCAGCCCCCAAGAAGGTGGATAAAACGGCAGGAACTCCCAAACACCTGTCTCTCAACATTAACGGTCTTAACTCTCCAATTAAGTGACAGAGACTGTCTCGTTGGACTAAAAAGCATGATCTTTCAATCAGGTGCCTTCAGGAGTCACATCTTGCCCATAAACACAAACATATTTTCAGTTTGAAAGTCTGGAACAAAACCTACCAAGCAAACGGCCACAATAAACAGGCAGGAGTTGCAATCCTAATATCAGATAAAATAGACTTCAAATTAAAATTTGTGAGAAGAGTTAAAGAAGGTCGCTACATACTGATTAAAGGATCTCTCCTTCAGGAGGATATTACAATTCCAAATATCTATTCACCAAACAACAGAGAACCCAAATTTATCCACGAAACACTACTTTCCCTCAAATCCCACATAGATCCAAAGGCATTAATTGTTGGGTACTTTAACACACTACTTTCCGCACTAGATAGATCAACTCGACCAAAACTCAACAGAAAAACCACAGATCTAAACAACTGCATAGATCAACTATATTTAACAGACATCTACTGAATATTTCACCCAGCAGCATCAGAATAAACGTTTTTTCTCAGCAGCACATGGAACATTTTCCAAAATAGACCACATTTTAGGACACAAAACAAACTTGTCCAAATTCAGAAACATTGAAGTTTTACTTCTCATTCTCTCAGACCGAAAGGGAAGAAAATTAATACTCAACACCAAAAGCCACCAAAGAAAATCCTGTAACATATGGAGGCTGAACAACACACTCTTGAAGCACCAGTGGGTCATGGAAGAGATTAGAAAGGAAATTCAAATGTTCATGATAGTCAACAAAAATGAACAAAAAAAAAAATACCAGCTCCTCTGGGACACAGCAAAAGCAGTACTCATGGGCAAGTATATAGCTCTGAGCTCCTACATCAACAAATTGGAGAGATCTGAAACCAACAATTTAATGAGACATCTGAGACTCCTTTATAAAAAGCAGCAAGATAAACCCCAATCCAGTAGATGGAAAGAAATAATTAAAATTAAATCAGAATTAAATGTATTAGAATTCAAAAAAAAAAAAACAAACATAGGAAGTATCAACAAAACAGAGTTTGTTCTTCGAAAGAAATGGACAGATCCTTAGCAAATCTTATCAGAAAAAGAAGAGAACACACCCAAACAAATAAACTCAGAGATGGGAATGAAAACATCACCACAGAAACATCCAAGATTCAGAACATCATGGGAATTCTTCTCAAAACTTTATGCTAATAAGTTTGAGAAATTGGCAGAAATGAACCTTTTCCTAGCAAATATTTGCATGCCGGGACTAAACCAAGATAAGTTTAATCATCTGAACAGAACCATATCAAGCATTGAAATAGAAATAGCAATAAGACACTTCCCATCGAAGAAAAGCCTAGGATCAGTTGCCTTTACAACAGAATTCTACAAGGCCTTCAAAGCAGAGCTCACACCAATACTCCTCCAACTCTTCAATGAAATTGAAAGAGAAATTTCACTACTGAACTTATTCTATGAAGCCATCATGACCCTCATCTCAAAACCAGGCAGGGACTCATCAAAGAAAGAGTACTATAGATCTATTTCTTTGGTGAACATTGATGTAAAACTTCTCAGCAAAATTTTGGCCAATCGACTTCAACAATTTATCCAAAAAATCATACATCCTGATCAAACAGGATTCATTTCAGGGATGCAAAACTGTTTCAATATATGCAAATCAGTTAATATTATTCATCACATCAACAGGAACAAGGATGAGAACTACATGGTTATCTCGATAGATGCAGAACAAGCATTTGACAAGATCCAACACCCCTTTATGGTGAAGGTTCTGGAAAAATTAGGAATCCATGGAACAGTCCTCAATAAAATAAAGGCTGACAAACCTACAGCCAGCATTATACTTAATTGTGAAAAACTACAGCCATTTCCTCTTTACTCACAAATGAGACAAGGATGTCCACTCTCTCCCCTGCTGTTCAATCTGGTATTAGAATGCTTAGGTACAACAATAAGACAAGATGCAAACATAAAGGGGATCCAAATAGGGAAAGAAGAAGTAAAACTCTCTCTCTTTGCAGATGACATTATCTTCTATTTAAAGAATCATATAGAGTCCACTCCCAAATTTCTCCAGCTGATTCAAAGCTTTGGCAAAGTATCAGGGTATAAAATTAGACCCCCCAAAATTAATGGCTTTTCTGTATGCCAACAATGAGAGAAGTGTGCCTGAAATTCGGAAAGCAACCCCATTTGTAATAGCCCCACAAAAAATAAAATACCTAGGAATTAACCAAAGAATTGAAGGACCTCTATGAGGAAAACTTTAAAAACTTAAAATAGGAAATCAAAACAGAACTTAGAAAGTGGCAAAAACCCCCATTCTCCTGGTGTAGAACGATCATCATCTTAAAAATGGCAATACTTCCCAAGGCTATCTACAAATTCAATGTGATACCTCAAAGGTTAGAATATGTGAGGCAGTGAACATTTGTTGCTTGTTTCAGAGTAGAGCAACACGTAGTGCTAAACCACCTGGTTGTGTGCCCTTATAAGACCTGCAAATCCTTAGCTTGGGGCTCTCCTCCTGGGCTTCTCTGTGTTAGAGCATAGGTCAAGGCCTTAGCTGCAGCCCATCATTTAAATAAAACAGCTGTAGAGTCTGACTATTGGTGGTCTTCTTGGTGGTTGTCCTGCGAACTTGGCATAACATTAGTGGGGGCTCATCCAGGATACCCGCAAAGACCCCCGAAACTTCAGACTCCAAAGGTAAAACTGTGCTTTCTTTGTTAATTTGTCTTGTCCTGTTATTTGTCTGTTTTGCTTTTGTTTTCCCTTGTGAGGATGGCCGCTCCGATACCTAAAGGGTTGTCGAAGGGGACAGGCTTGCTCTACAAACCTGGAGGAACTGGGAGATGCCCCAGATCCTCTTGTGGGGCCGGGGTAACCCTACTGTGTGGAGCTGGGGTCTTTGCAACCACACCGTGTGGGGCGGGAGGATCCCCGCTGTGTGGGTGGGGAGGGTTATTGGAACCCCGCCGTGTGAAGCTTTTTTTCATAACTGTCAGGCCTGTATGTGTTTTGTTTGTACTGTTTATTGTTTGTTTGTTTGTTTTTTTGACTATAAGACTGATGGGACTGGAAAACATGGGCACCACTCCATCTGGCCTCCTAGACTTACATAAAGAAACTAAGATAGAGGAAAAGAAATTGTACCTCCCGGTTTTTCAGGGTGATAACTTGGAAGAAATGTTTCCTCTCCCATACTCCCAGGTTCCTTTTGCAGAATCTGAGAATGATCAAGAGGAGGAGGGAGCTATAGAACCCTCGGCACCTGCCCTTAAAATTTCTGAGGGGCCGGTCACTCGACGATGCCATGGTATCAACACCCCTTTTATTGCAGCTGTTTTTGCCTTAAGAGCTGTAGGTCCTGTGGATGCAGATGGTCAACAGCAACTCCAATACTGGCCATTTTCTACTAGTGATCTATACAATTGGCTCACCCAAAATGCCCCCTTTTCTGCGAAACCTCAGGATTTAATTTGTTTGCTTGAAATTATTCTCTTTACTCATCAGCCCACTTGGGATGATTACAGTCAGCATTTACAGGTCCTTTATACCACCGAAGAGAGAGATGGTATCCGAGAGGTGGCCCGGAAACATATCCCTATCCCAACAGGAGCGCCCATTGTGGATCCTGCCCTGATCGCTGCCTATTTTCCTGAGATCCAACCAACATGGGACTACAATATGGTTGAAGGTAAGGAGCGACTCCTCATCTACCACCAGGCTCTGTTGGCAGGTCTCAAGGCAGTGGCTCACAAACCTATTACTATGGCCAAGGTTTATGATGTAAGACAGGGAGGAAGTGAATGTCCGGCAGAATATCTTGAGTGGCTTATGGAAGCTTTTAGTCAATATACCCCATATGATCTTGAGAACCAGGAGTCGCTCAGATGATTATGTTTGCCTATACAAATCAAGCTGCACCAAACATAAAGCGAAAGTTGCAGGCTCTAGACAGATTTGGTGAAAAGTCTATTAGGGATCTAGTAGCCACGGCAGAAAAGGTTTACAATAAGAGAGAGACCGGAGCAAAGACAGAAAAGGAAATAGAGAGAACATGAAATGGAGCATGAAAAGAGAGACTGGGCCAAGGAAAAGAGGCTAGAATTGTTGGACTCGCCACTATCGCATGCTGAGCATACCTGGTTCACAGATGGCAGCAGTTTCATTTGAGATGGTAAAAGGTACGCAGGGGCAGCAGTCACACTGAGATAGTGTGGGCAGAAGCTCTCCTCCAGAGAACGTCTGCAAAAAGAGCAGAACTAGTGGCACTAACAAAAGCCCTACAAATGGGAAAAGGGAATAGACTACATATTTACACGGGCAGTCGGTATGCTTTTGCCACTGTGTATGTCCATGGAGCCATTTTCGAAGAGAGGGGGCTGCTGACAGCTGAGGGAAAAAAATGTTAAAAACAAACAAGAAATTTTAAACCTCATCCGGGCCATATGGGAACCAGCAAATATTGCCATTATGTACTGTCCTGGCCATCAAAAGGGAACTGATTCTATAACCAAAGGAAAAAACTTGGCCAATCAGGCCGCTAAGGAGGCAGCCCTCCAGTCCAGCATGGAAGTACTGAATTTAGTAGACCCAGGGCCATGAACTTTGACTCCTGAGCCTCAGTATTCCAAGAAGACTTGGAGTGGATAAAGAAAATTCCCATGGCCTATAAACCCCTGGACAGAGAAGGAAAAAAAAGACTGGTGGAAAAATGGTGAGGGGAAACTTATCTTGCCACAAAGATTGGGCAAAGGGATTCTTAAGAGAATCCATCGGGTTTCTCACATGGGAACCCGAAGATTGCAAGACTTGCTCTGACACTCAGAGGAAAGTTAGGCAAGGAAATCAACATATTGAGGACATTGTTAAAAATTGTAAAGCCTTTCAGCTCAGCAATACCCCCAATCAACAGGTTACAAAAGGAGCTCGCCTCTGTGGAGATAGGCCAGGTGTGTATTGGGAAGTAGACGTCACAGAAATTAAAACTGGAAAATTTGGATATAAATATTTGCTAGTTTTTGTAGACACCTTTTCAGGATGGGTTGAAGCCTACCCAACAAAGCATGAGACCACGAACTTCCTGGCTAAAAAGACCCTGGGAGAAATCGTACCCTCGTATGGCTTCCCATCCACCATCGGGTGGGACAATGGACCCGCCTTCGTTTCAAAAGTAAGTCAGGGAATAACTGTGGCACTGGGGAAAGATCAGGGCTGGTAGAAAGAATGAATAAGACTCTAAAAGAGACCTTAACTAAATTGGCCTTGGAGACTGGCGCAGACTGGGTATTGCTCCTTCCTTTTGCCTTGTTTAGAATAAGAAATTCACCCTATCGGCTTGGCTTTACTCCTTTTGAAATAATGTATGGACACCCTCCACCCATTATCCCTAGCCTTCAGACTGAACTGCTTGCTGAATTGGATGATAGTGAATTTCTGTGTAAGCTTGACTATTTACAGCTGGTGCATAAGAGTATGTGGCCCCAGCTTAGAGCATTATATGATTCTGCTTCTATTCCTACCTCCCATTTGTTTAAACCAGCGTCAGGGTGTTTGTTTGAAGGCACAACTTGAGATCCCTGGAACCACTGTGGAAGGGACCTTACATGGTGCTATTGGTTACACCTACTGCCCTTAAGGTGGACGGCATTGCTGCTTGAATCCACTGCTCCCATGCCAGACCGGCTGACCCCTTTGCCCTGGACGACCATGGGGAAACATGAGAAGTCTCCAAGCATCCTACTCAGCCAATCCACATATGCCTCAAGAAAAGAAACATGGAATGATTGTTATTGGATTACTCGTTCAAGATCAAGAGCTGTTGGAGTTTAGTTTTGGGCCAGAGCCATAAGATTGGGGCTCAGGACCAGAAGTCAAGGAGGGGGGAATGAAAGTTTAGAGTATTTGAAGCAGTGACCATTTGTTGCTTGTTTCAGAGCAGAGCAACACGTGGTGCTAAACCACCTGGTTGTGTGCCCTTATAAGACCTGCAAATACTTATCTTGGGGCTTTCCTCCGGGGCTCCGCTGTGTCGGAGTGTAGGACGAGGCCCGAGCTGCAGCCCATTTAAATAAAACAGCCATAGAGTCTGACTCTCGGTGGTCTTCTTGGTGGGGATCCTGCGACCTTGACATAACAATACCTATCTATATCCCAACCTCATTCTTCAAGGAAATAGAAGAGGTAATCCAAAAATTCATATGGAACCATAAAAGACCCCAAATAGCCAAAATGATCCCCAAAAGAAAGAAAAATGCTGGAAGAATACAATACCAAATTTCAAACTCTACTACAAAGCCATAGTAATCAAAACAGCTTGGTACTGGCACAAGAATAAACTTCAGGACCAATGGAATAGAATTGAAAACCTTGAAATGAACCTACAGACCTATAGCCATCTAATCTTCAATAAGGAAGCTAAAAAAACAGAATGGAAGAAATACACCCTCTTCAGTAAATTGTGCTGGCAAAATTGGTTAATCACGTGTAGAAAACTAATGCTAGATCCTTATATATCACCGTGAACTAGAATCAACTCCAAATGGATCAAGAAAATGTGGTATATATACACAATGGAATTCTATGCCTCCATCAGAAAGAATGACATTTCCCCATTTGTTAGGACATGGAAAGACTTGGAAAAAATTAAATTAAGTGAAGTAAGCCAGGCCCAAAGAAACATAGGTCCCATGATTTCCTTTATTTGCAATTACTAGTATATGTCTGAGACAAGCAGAAATGGTCAGATAAGTTGATGTTAGGAATTGAACTCTAAGATATGTATTCAAATATTTTTTTCTTTCATGTGATTGTTTCTAACACATTTATAAGATTATTTCTTTGTTCCCTTCTATGTCCTTCCCCCACGGTATAACCTCTACTTTCACTGTATTTGATGTTGTTATAATTTGTGGAGGGGAAGGGAAAAAACTAATCATTTAAATAGGGATACATGTGGACCCATTGCAACAATGATACGTACAAGTTGTTATGTCAAAAACGAACTTTACAACTTTGGGGCGGGCGAGGAGGATTTGGCGGGGGTACAGGGAGGTGTATGGGTTGGTAAGGGGAAACAAAGGAGGAGGCTACAATGCTTGATAAGAAATGTACTCATTATCTTGCCCATGTAATTGTAACCCATCTGTATAGTATTTTCACAATAAAAAAAAGAAAAAAAATGTGATTTTCTGGCTTTAGCCTCCTATGTAGCTAATACAACCTGTGTAAGACACCAGTGATTGATTAATTCAAAACTCTGTCACTGTCTATTCCTTTCCTTCTTCTACATTTCTTTATTTCTTTTGTGTTGGCCCTGAGGCTTGAACTCAGGCTATTAGTCTTTTTATGTCTTTTATATAACTTGATTCAGTTTTGTTGTTCTAAAGTTTTATTTGTTTATGTTGCTATTTCTATTTTATATGAGTAAATTTATATATCACCTGTAGTCCTATAAAGTTTTTTTTGTTGTTGTTGTTGGTCGTGGGGCTTGAACTCTGGGCCTGGGGGCAGAGCCTCAGCTATTCAGCTCAAGAAAAGCACTCTATCACTTGAGCCATAGGTTTCTCGATGTTATTTGGAGATAAGTCTCACAGAGTTCCTGCCCATGCTCATTTTGAACTGTAATCCTTAGATCTCAGCCTCCTGAGTAGCTAGGAATACAGACATGAGCCACCAGCACCTGGCCAAAGTTGTATGTTTTTGTTTTGCTTGCTTGACTGATTAGAACCTAAAATTGTTCATCTGTTGTAAAATTTGCAATAGTTTTATCGCCAAGAATAGTGAAATATTTAGAATTACGTATTTTGAGAAAATATAGCCGATTAGGTTTTATTGTTTTAAAGTAAAGAATATCTTTTTTGTATACCCTGAAGTCTGAGTTCAGAACATGTAGTTATTGACAGGAACCCTCCTGTGTGAACCACATCCTTGTTCTCATTTTTTAACCAATCATCTATTAAATAATTTGAAGTTCATAAGGCATCTTTTGTTAAGAATAAGTAAAATAAGCCTAAACTCCTGCCTTTTGAGTAATAAAATAAATCCTATTATTAAGAATGTATAGACATAAAAAAATGAAACATCCTAAGAACAAATAATCTTATCAATAAATCGGCAAGTGAATTGACTAGATAGTTCCCCAAACAGATATAGGTGTCTAAGGAATATTTGAAAATATTCAACTTGCTTAGTAATCAAGGAAATGTAAATAAAATCTATGTTGAACTTCCATCTCTGCCTAATCAGAATGCCTATTATAAACAAAAACAGGTATATTTTAGATATGAGACCCTTGTCTGTTGAATGGCTAGTGAATCTGTAGGCTTTCTCCTGATCTTGCTAGCTATGTCCTTTGCCATGCAGAAGCTCTGCAACTTCATGTAATCCCATGTGTGCAACCTTTCTTTGATTTGCTGTGTTTCTGGGTCTCTATTAAGAAAATTTCAGCCTGTGCCAAGGAGACCTAGGGTTACTCCTATTCCATCCTGTAATGTTTTCAGAGGGTCTGCTTTGTCTCCAAGGTCATTGATCCATTTGAACTTCATTCTGGTGCCGAGTGATAGATAAGGATCTAACTTTAGTTTTCTAAACATGATTAATCAATTTTGCCAGCACAATTTTGCCAGCACTGAAGAGGCTGTCTTTCTTCCATTCTATTTTTTAGCTCCCTTATGGAAGATTAGATGGCTATTTGTCTGTAGGTTCATGTCTGCCTTTTCAATTCTATTCCATTGTTTCCGAGGACTGTTCTTGTGCCAGTACCAATCTGTTTTGATTACTATGGCTTTGTAGTGGAGTTCAAAATTTAGTATTGATATTCCCCCAGCACTGTTCTTTCTGTTAAGGATCATTTTTGCTATTCAGGAACTTTTATTGTTCCATATGAATTTTTGTATTGCCTCTTCTATTTCCTTGAAGGATGAGGTTGGAATATAAAACAGACAAGAGTTTCATATCTAAAATATACCTGGATTTAAAAAAATTAAATCCTCCAACAACAAATCCTCAAAGAAACAATTGCCCAATAAATAAGTGGGCGAAAGACTTAAAGAGAAACTTCTCTGAAGAGGAAAGAAGGATGGCCAATAGACACATGAAGAATTCCCCACCTCCCTAGCGATAAAAGAAATGCAAATCAAAACAACATTAAGATACCACCTAACACCAGTTAGAATGGCTAAAATCAGGAACTCTAATAACAACAGATCCTGGAGGGGAGGTGGACAGAAGGGAGCCTTACTACATTGTTGGTGGTAATGTAAACTTGTTCAACCACTTTGGAAAGTAGTGTGAAAGTTCCTGAAAAGACTCCACATAGATCTCCCCTATGTCCCTGCAATCCCACTTTTGGGCATTTACCCAAATAATCACAAACAAGACCACACTAAAGCTACCAGCACAACTATGTTTATTTCAGCATTATTTACTATAACTAAGATCTGGAACCAACCCAGATGCCCCTCAGTAGATAAATGGTAAAGAAAATGTGGTATATATACACAATGGAATTCTATGCCTC
>NW_027204277.1:0-34072 GCF_024711535.1 Dipodomys merriami | reverse complement strand
CACTCACAAAAAATGATCTGAGAACCCTCTTCCCATTTAAAATTCACCTTAATTTACAGAACACTTATGAAGTTTGAACTCAATGAACTCATGGATAATGTATTTATAAGCAATTTAATTTTCATATTTTCTCTTTACTAAGTTGTATCTTAAACACTGCTACATGATGTCCAAAGGTTTCCTTGTGCTATTTCAATGAAGCCAGCACACATTCATTATACATCAAGCAGCACCATAAATTGCTACTGGAAGTAACTATTACTGGAAGTGGAAACTGATCCCAGGAGAGGAATTGAACATAGATGTATGACAAAGTTCAAGTTAATTTGTTTTCCTTTTTACTGTACAAGAAAAGGATCCAAGGCTTGAGAGAAACTCTGTCCCTGATTTTTCGAGTGTGTTTTTACTCATATAAAACTTGTTTTAAACTTCTGGTTGCGAATATTACAAAAGGAAATAATGTGCCATTTGAGGGCCAGCATGGAAGAAAAGGAAATAACGTTGTTTTAAAAGTGTTCTACTGAAAAGAAAAAAAGACATGGAGATTTTAAAGTGCTTTATGGATGGATATTTCACTCCTGAGATGATTCTCTTGTTGCATGATTTAGTTATCCATTCCTTTACTCTGGTCCTGAGTTCTCCATAGCAATATAGATTCCAAAAAAGCAGGATCCAGTGAGTATAATCAACAAATTCAGTCTCTTCTCAGACCAGTACTCCTTTAAGGAGGGTCCCAAAGAAATACCTGTTGTTTTTTTGTTTGCTTGTTTGTTCAGTTTGTGCTGATTCTGGAGCTTGATCCCAGAGGCTGGACCATGTACCTGAATAGATGTCTTTACTGCCCACCTGCCCCCAAAGCTTGTACTTTACTGCTTGAGCCAGACCCCCACTTCTGGACTTTTTGGTGGTTAATTAGAGATGAGAGTTTGACAGACTCTCCTGCCTGGGTTTGCTTTGAACTGAGATAGTAAGAAAGCCAAGTGATGGGCTGAGAAGGTGGCTGAGGAGTAGAGTGCTTGCCTTGAATGCATGAGGCCCTGGCTTCGATTCTTCAGCACCACAAGAGCAGAAAAAGCTGCTGGATGTGGTGCTGTGTCTCAAGTGGTAGAGCACTAGCCTTGAGCTGAACAGCTTAGGGACAGTGCCCAGGCCCAGAGTTCAGGCACCTTGACTGGCAAAAAAAAAGCCAAGTGACATTAACTGTATCAAGACTTCTGATTTGAACCAATAAATACTAAATGAAGTTTATTATAAAGCTAATATTTGACAATTTTCAAAAGAAGAGAATATGTCCATTCAAGAAGCCATAACTTAAATAACTCAGCAAAAGAAAGTGCAATGAATCATTTTGGAATTTTTTTCTGCTTTGGAAGATTACTATTGACATTGTCCTTCCTTTTGGGGAAACTTAAAGTCATAGTTGCACTTTTTTGTTAGTCGTGGGGCTTGAACTCTGATCCTGGGTGCTGTCCCTCAACGATTCAGCACAAGCTCAGTGCTCTACCCCTTTATCTATGGCACCACTTCTGGGGTTCTGGTAGTTAATTGAAGATAAGAGTCTCATGGACTTTCCAGAGCAGGCTGGCTTTGAACTGGAATCCTGTGGTCTAAACCTCCTGATTAGCTAGGATTACAAGCTTAAGCAACCAGCACCCAGCTCATATTTCCATTTAGTGCATTTAATGACACTATTTAGACAAAGAATGGAAATTTGAATCAAATGATGACATGGCCCCTTTTCAGAAAAATTGAGGTAGCAATGCATAAGTCCTCCTATTCCATTTTGTTACATTAATGACACATGAGCTATGGGACCCTTACATTAGCAACCTCTTGCCATCTGTGTAGGTGTATTTAGTATCAGGAAAGACTGAGATTTTTAAAAAGAAAAAGAGATCAGGTGTGGAAAAACAGCATAGGAGGAGATACATTTATCACACAGAGATTAAGAACTAGGTTGATATCTAGTTCTTCAATAACCAAAAATGGTTCCCTAGAATGGTTTCTGGTATGCGTTAGTTACTATCATTTGTTCCTTCCATCTTGAGTTATTCTTTCTCTTGTCCCAACTGATAATTTGCCTCTGCATTTTTGGTGCCATGACTGACCCAAAAGATTTCCAAATCTCACTTGACTATCCTTCTCATTGTGATTAGCAGTGACCACTCAAAAGCCTAGAATCTTTGAGTTTCCAGAATTAATCTTCACCTGACTTCTAAGCACATTCCTAGCATTAATTGCTGTGATCTAATGAACAAAACTTTTTTTTCAACACAGTGTCCTAATATAGGTAAAATACATGAATTAGGGAGTATTGTCAGGTATTAGTATGGAAGGAGCAATATATATTCCAAGTATGGATTATTTATTTTGCATTTACTAACTAAAATTTTTTTTGCCAGTCCTATAGTACTGGGGCTTAACCTCAGGGTTAGGGAATTATTCCTGAGCTTTTTCTTTCTCTCATGGCTAACATTCTACCACTTGAGGCACAGCACCATTTCCAGTGTTTCTTTTTGTGTTTATGTGGTATGAGGAATTGAACTCAGGTTTTCATGCATGGTAGGCAATCACCGTACGACGAAGCCACATTCCCAGAGCTCTAAATGACTTTCTTAAGATGGTATCATATTTTCATTCCATAACTATGTATCATAATTGTGGCCAATTGCTAGAAAAGGACGTAGAAAACAATACTAAGTCCAATAAGGCTAGATGGACAATGAATAACTGTCACGGTCTAGCCA
This sequence comes from Dipodomys merriami, assembly GCF_024711535.1. Taxonomy (NCBI): domain Eukaryota; kingdom Metazoa; phylum Chordata; class Mammalia; order Rodentia; family Heteromyidae; genus Dipodomys; species Dipodomys merriami. The sequence goes on along the minus strand of NW_027204277.1, from coordinate 31,325 downwards.
GGCACAGAGGGGCTTACCTCATGGGGCTGGTTCAACAGGCTGAGTGAGACAGTTCCTGACCCACAACCCACCTCCAGAATGAGAGGGCCACCTTGGGTTCCAGCCACATGGGAACACTGGGCCACCTCTTCAGCACCCATTCAACCAGTTCCTGTGAGAGAAAGAGAGAGAGATAAAGAAAGTCAGAATTACAATTAAGCCGGGTGCCGGTGGCTCAGGACTATAATCCTAACTAAGAGGCTGAGATATGATGAACATGGTTCATAGCCAGCCCAGGCGGGAACGTCCATGAGACTCTTATCTCCAAAGAACCACCAGAAAACTGGAAGTAGCACTGTGGCTCAAGTGGTAGAGTGCTAGTCTTAAGCTGAGAAGCTCAAGGACAGCACCCAAGCCCAGAGTTCAAGCCCCACGACTGACAAGAAGTGGACTTCCCACCACAAGAAGTGTACTGAATACCACACATTCTCCTCGGGACCATGGCATAGAAGTCAGGCTGAGTTTTCTGTCAACTGGAGGTCATGAGTTGGTCACCTGGCTTTCCATGCCCCATTTTCCCCAGCTACAAAACTGAACACAGTGAAGGATCTCCTTCCTCATGGGAATAGGATAAGGATGAAAGAGAAGCATGTTTTGTTTCATAATCCCGTACATTTCACATGACTAAAAACAGGCCCCATCTGAGCACTTTCCCAGTTATCTTCCTGTCATATGCTCACAGAATTGCCAAGAACCGTATCTGACAGCTGCTCCCTCTGTGCCTGGCCTTGCTGCAGAGATGCCCCTGTATTGATCCCTTGTTTCCTCACAACTGGAGGCAACCCAGAGCTTTACGGTTGCTGTAAACTAAGTTCAGGACAATCATCTAAAGCAATGACTGAGCATGGCGCTATATGTCTACCATCCCAACTAAGGAGGACCAGGCCTCATGGCTCATGCCTGTCACAGATAGGAGGATCACGATCCAGCCCAGCCTGAGCACATATGGAGTGAGTGTCTATCTCGGAATTGCCCAAGAGAGAAAGGCTTGGCTACCGTGGTAGACAACCTGACTGGCAAGCCTAAGGCCTTGAGTTCAAACCTTAATACACCAAAAAGAATGAGAGTCCAAATGCCAGAGACTCATGCATATAATCCTAGCTACTCAGGAGGCTGAGATATGAAGATCACAGCAAAAGATATAAAATAGGTTTGGCCTCACCCATCAGAAGTCATGATGAGAAAACACGGAGTCTGATTTATGCTGGTGAACTCCATACCAGCAGGGCTCACATCCGTACTAAGTCCCGACCATACTGTCTGTCCCCCTTGGAAGCCAAACCCTGTGGGCCTCATACCCAGGTCCTCCCAAGCTCCAGGTGCCACCAACCAGGCCCAAAGGAGTAGACAGCTCCAAGGCACACAGGACCCTTGGTCTTGTAATTTAATGTTGCTGAGTCCCCTTCAAGCATCTCACACTTCCAGGCCCCCAGACCCCAGGCACAAAGTCCATGCATCCCCCAAATGTAGCAAGCAGAAGTTACCAAAGGACCCAGCCTCCTTATTGCAACCCACTTCTACAAACACACACACACACACACACACACACACACACACACACACACACACACACACACACACACACACAGAGTCTCAGAGCAGTGCCTCTCCAGAGTTTGTTGGTTCCTCATCTGGGACAATGTACAAGCTGAAGCACAGGGGTTCCATTAGAGGAATCAGGGGCTCCCACTCAAGTGGAGCACCACTCTAATGATGCAGCACCACCCTGCCTATCCATTTCTCCAGGGCCAGACCCTTCACTCCCCATTCACCAAAACCCTAGGCTAGGCCGCTTGGTTAAGGAGTCCCGAGACAAGTGGCTCCTCAGAGCCAGGACTGAAAACAAGCAGGGGGTCATGGGGTCCCCATGGGGGTGTCTGACCCTAGGTGAGGGCGGCGTTGGGGAAATGGATGGAGTCTTAAAAGCTTCATACATAGACTTACTCCCTACTTCCAGGCTACATGCTTCTGGGCCACATGGAAGATTCTTGGAAAGGACAAGGAGACCAGATGGACTGGGAGCACCAGCAGAATCTGGCAGAGCTGGGAAATGTGATCACTCTGTGAGAACTGTTGATAGTTGGGGGGAGGGTACAGGCTGGGTGTATGTGTGTTTGTTTTGGGGGTCCTCCCAGATATTCACATTCTGCTCTGAACCCCAGCACTCTCACTTCCCTAATGGCCTCTTCTGGGACCCTCTCTTCAGGTGAAAGGGTGACCGAGCATGGAGGACAAGGGCTCACACAGCAAGAGAGACCTATCTTCTGCATCCAACACCCCAAGCCCCCACAAAAAAGGAAAAGACCCAAGAAGGCAGGTGTGTAGGTGCGGCTCCCCACCTCTGACTAAAGCCACCAGGTTCCCACCAAGAAGAGGAAGGGTGCAGATGCGTGGCTGTGTGGCTCTCACTGCTCCAGGCCAGGGCCTCTGTGGTGACTTCTCCTCACCCATCCCTGCATCTCCCTGTTTCCTGGGACACTGGCAGCTAGGGATGGGGTGGGATCCCCTGATCAATACCCACTCCCACCCCCACCCCTGGGACACATTTGTGGCAGAGCCCTGGCCAGAGTGGAGGGTATAAGGGAGCCAGTAGTCCAATCAGCAGTGAGGGGATCGTGTGTTGTGTGTGTCACAGGATATGGGCCCAGGAGGAGGCCACTGACATGTGCTGCTGGGAGAAGCTGTTGGAGGCATCTCTGGGTGGGTTCGAGCAGCGAAGGCAGTAGCATGGCAAATACTCAGGCTTGGAGCAGAGACAGGGTGGCCTGGACCAGGTCAGGGCCACAAGCCTGCCTGTGGCGTGCCATCACCTGAGGACTCCTAGAGGTGCCATGGGTCCAAGCAAGCAGTGCTAGATTTGAAATGTAGTGCCATGCGGAATGCTGAAGGGGACTGGGGTGTGGGCAGGTGCGTGGCAGGGCTGAGCAAGGCCTCTTCTATGGCTGAGTCTCTTGATCACCACTCAGCCACCTCTAACTTCCTCAACTGTTGGTAGTGGTGTCAACCAACAGAGGAATCCCAGTGCTATCAGGCAGGATGGAATGTGGGTGTGACCACCATTCTTATATCAGAAAGAACTATGAAAGAATGGGAATGTGGCCAGAATCCTGTGATGCAGGCAGAATGGGCAGGGTGAAGATTACAGTGGCTCCCCCAGCCCTTTTCCCAGGGAACTCTGTCCAATTCAGTTGGGGACAAGAGGGTGACCGGTTTTAGATTGTTGTGTAGGTCTGTTTGTTGCCAGTCCTGGACCTTAAACTCAGGATCTGGGCACAGTATGTAAGCTGCTTTTGCTCAAGACTAGCTCTCTACCACCGGAGCCACACAACTCTACTTCTGACTTTGTTGGCATTGAAGTTGGACAGGGCTCTCAAGGACCTTCCTGCCTAGGGTGACTTTGACAATGATGCTCCTATCACAGGCTTCTAAGTATCAAGGAGGACTGCTGAGAGCCACTGGTGCCTGCCTAATCATTGGTCTTGCTGATGTTGTGGCACAGACCTGTGAGTTCCCTATCCTTGGGTTGAAGTGGTGGGAGCTGGAGCCAGCCCACAGTTGGAATCCTGGTCCTGACACCTCCAAATGGCAGGAGAACCTAAGAAACTCATTCCCATCCATAAGATTACCAATAGAATGTGATCATTGTCAAGATTGAATGAGCAGTTCTTGAATGATTCTAGGATCAAATTATGCACAATTATATCCTAGGATACTCGTGTATTTTAGTTAATACTTCATTAAGCATTTAAACAATCACATTCATTAAATGGAGGCAGAATGAAATACCTAAAAATTAGACCTCACAAAGTATAAAGGTGCAATTTTTTTCTGCCAGGATTGGGATTTGAACTCATTTTCTGGGTAACTTTGTTGCACTGTGTGGGAAGGGGAAGCTTGCCTCCTTGAAGTCAGGAAATTCAAGTCTGTTCCTTAGGCCTGAATTGGATCCCCAGCACTAAAAAACATCCTATTCATGTACATTTTAAATATATGATTTATATTCATGTACATATGTTCACTCCATATTACACTCACTCATACTTTTTTTTTCTTGTATTGACCATTTATTTTATTGACTATTATGACACATACAACATTGATTACATAGGATTATAGGTCTGCATATGTATTCCACTTTATACCTGACACCCAGGACTTTCACAGAAAAGGAAAAAAATATGTCACCATCAGCTTCTTACTCCACAATTAATTGTTTGGGAGTGCTGGCATCTGAACTCATGGCCTACAAGGCCAAATTCATGAATTGGTGAGTGTCAACACGCCAACCTGGGGCAAATTGAGCTGACAGGCAGTTCCCAGGACCTGAGATTGAGCCCCAGGGGTTGACAAAATATGAACAGATTGACCTGCGGATGACAGTACACTAATAAATATAAATATATATGTTTATAGAGTGCCAGAGATGTATATACATTATTCAGTTATATAGATTACATTCCTAAAAATTGTGGGGTAATTAATGTAATTAATGTTATTATTTTCATCCTTAATAAACTATTAATGAAATCAGTGTCCTGAAATTATTGCGTTCATGTAAGTAATAGTATTCTTTTAATGCTTCATAAATATTAAATAAAATCAATCAGCTTCCTGAAATCATCTTGTCTAATTATATAGGAGAATCATTCATGATCAACTCATTCAACCGTGACATTGATAACATTCTTACAGATGGGAACGAGTCTCTTAGTATCTCCTGCCATTGGTAGGTGTCAGGACTGGGATTTGAAATCAGGGCCTATGTTGCCACGTGGTCCTATGGCTTCCCCGATAGTCCACCAGCGTTCAGCAATGCAAGGTAAAATACTCTTTGCAACAGTGTCATTCGGACCCAGGAGGGTCACCTCACAAAGGAAGAAAACATAAAAAGGCCATCTTGCCACATTTTTCCTGTGATTTTTTTTTCTCTTCAATGCCTAGGGATCTAGGATCCCAGGATCAGCTGTGGATCCAGTGGCTGCACCTCAGCCACGACCCGAGTTCAAGCCCCACTCTGGGAGAAAAAATAAAATAAAATAAATTTAGCTCCCTGGCTTGCAATTTGCACCATTTATTCTGCCAGGTTTTGGATTTGAACTCAGGGTCTGGGTAAATCTGCTTTGGATAAAGGAGAAGCTCACCGTACTTGAAGATAAGAACTTCAGGCCTGTTCACTAGGCCTGAATTCAAGCCCCAGCCTTTGAAAACATAGTATTTATATAAACATAGGCTTTGTACTTACCTATAGATGTTCAGTCCATAGAAGTTTGGTGTGGTTGTTCCTTGTATTTATTGTTGTATTCATTTATTTACCATTGATTTTACTGTCTATGATGACACGTATTCCATTTATTACATTAATGACATCCTATCACATAGCATCTAGATTTGTAGACGTGTTCTCCATCATGCCTGACACCCAGGACTCTCAGAGAAAAGGAAAACAAGTTTCACACTCAGCTTTTATTCCATGATCCAATTGTTGGTAGTGCTGGAATCTGAACTCAGGGCCTAGCAGGAATAATTGGCAAATAGGTCAATGTGAACACACCATCCTGTTAACAACTAAGTAGGAAGGCCATTCCCAGGATATGACATTGATCCCCAGGGTGGGCCACAATAGTTATAAATTCATTGGTTAAATATAGGATCTGTATTTACATATATGTGTGGACAGCATCTCGTGTTCGGTGTACTTCTTATTTTGTGTCTTATCCATGGAGGTATAGTGTATTTTACTGAGTACTGTAACAGATATAACAGTGTTTACATGGATGACAACCTATTGCCATGTCTATAGGGTTTCTTATGCGTTCTCCATCCTAGTGGAGACCCAGGACATTCACAAGACAGGAAAATAGGTGAATGGTTTGGCTTATCACATCAGGATACATATTTTGGCTGTGTTGGGATTTGAACTCAGAGCCTAGCAGGCCCAATGGAGGAAAAGGTCAAGATGAGGACACCGGTCTGTGAGCAATGAAGGAGATAGGCCATTTCCAGGACCTGACATCGAGTGCCAGGGATGGCCAGATAGTCATAAATTCATAATTTAAACATAGGCTCTATATTTACATACATGTGTGAGCAGCATCTTGCATTCAGTACACTTCTTTTCCTTATTTTGTTCCTAATTCATGGAGGTATTGTGTATTTTATTGGTGACAGGTATAACTGTGCTGACATGGATGATAACCTGTTCCCATAGTTATAGGGTTGCCTATGCATTCATTCTCCATCCTAGTTGAGACCCAGGACTATCACAGGAGAGGAAAACATTTGCAACAAGTGGCTTCTGACATCAGGATGAAACTTTTGTCAGTGCTGGGATGTGAATTCAGGTCTGGGTAGCTCTGTTGAACTGTGGTGGAAGGAGAAGCTCACCATCCTTGAAGACTAGAATGTGAGGCCAGGTCCCAGGCATGATCTGAAGCCCCAGCACTGGACAAAATAACAAGCCGACCTTTTTTAAACATAGGATCTCTCTTTATCTACAGGTGTGTTATGCAACTTGCATTCAGTGTAGTTATTCTCTTTATTTTGTGTCTTATTCATGGATGTATTGTATGTTTTATTGAGTATGACAGATATAACTGTGCTGACATGGATGTCAACCTATTCCCATTGCTATAGAGTTGCCTATATAGTATTCTCCATCTGTGCTGAGACCCAGGACTTTCACAGGACAGCAAAACAGATGGATCAATTGTCTTCTCACATCAGGGTGAAACTTTTGGCAGTGCTGGGATTTGATCTCAAGGCTTAGTAGGGCCAATTGGTGAATGGGACATGGTGAGCACACCAGCCTGTGAGCCACTAAGAAGCTTGGCCATTTCCAGGACCTGAGATCAAGCCTCCCAGTGTGGAGGCCAAAACAGTAAAAATTTCCCAATTTAAACAGAGGACCTCTATTTCCATACATGGGTGGGCAGTACCTTGCATTCTGTGTAGTCATTCTCATTATTTTGTCTTATTCATTGATGTGGTGTGTATTTTCTTGAGTATAGAATGACAAATATAACTGTGTTGACCTGGATGATAACCTATTCAAATAAGTAGAGAGTTGCCTATGCATTCTCCATCCTAGCTGAGACCCAGAACATGCACAGCACAGAAAAAAAAAAAAAAAACAAAAAACAAAAAAAACGGTGCAAAGTCTGGCTTCTCACATCAGGGTGAATTTTTGGCAGTGCTGGGATTTGAACTTGGGGCCTGGGACTCCCAAATGGCCAATGGGTCCAGGTGCGCACTCCAGCCTGTGAGCCATGAAGGAGCTGGGCCATTCCCCGGAACTGAGATCGAGCCCCAGGGAGGCTACAATAGACATCAATGCATCATTGAAACATGGAAAGTATATTCACATCTGTGTGTGGACTGCATCGATAATTTAGTGTAGTTATTCTCTCTATTTTGTATGCTAATCATGGATGTAGGGTGTATTTTCTTGAGTATATGATGACAGGTATAACTGCACTGACATGGATGACAACCAATTCCCATGGCCACAGGGAGATCCATGCATTCTCCATCCTAGCGGAGACCCAGAATTTGCACAGGAAAGGAAAACAGGTGCAATGATTGGCTTCTGACATCAGGATGATTCTTTTGGCAGTGCTGGGGTCTGAACTCAAGGCCTAGCAGGCCCAAGAGGTGAATGGGTCCACATGAGTAGACCAGCCTGTGAGCCATTACGGAGCTAGACTGTTCTCAGGACCTGAGATTGAGCCCACAGGTGGGGGTAGGGGGAGAGTGCACAGCAGTCATCCATTCATAAGCTGAAGGTAGTATGCAAATAAGTACATATTTGTATAGAGTAGGAGAGATGGCCACCTTTGATGGAATCGAATCTCCTGTGTGACTACCGATTCTTGGATCTTTCCTGATGCCTCCGTTTCACAATTGATGATTATTGTCATGCTTCATCAAATCTTCATTGCAAATAAGCAATATCCCATGATTCTTGCCTATCATTTCCTACACCTCTAACACATGAACTACTGATTCAAAGATGACATCAATTGCATTCCATGACTCTTCTAGGTCCATAAACAAATATCTTGGGATCTTCCTCCATACCGTCTTAGTATGGTGGCTGAATTCAAGCCTCAGGCCTGGAAAACACACTCCTTATATACATTTTAAAGATAGCACTTATATTTCCATACAGATGTTCAGTCCATATCCTGTTTGGTGTGGTAGGGTTTATACTTCCATAGAGATGCTCAGTCCATACAGTGTTTGTGTGATTATTCATTTTATTTCTTGTTTTATTCATTTATTCACCATTTATTTTATTGACTCTGATGACACCTATCATTTATTATATTGTTTATATCCTATCACATTGCATCTAGATTTTTAGATGTGTTCTCCATCATGCCTGAAACACAGGGCTCTCCCAGAAATGGAAAACATGTGTCACAGTCGGCTTCTTAATTCAAGATTAAATTTTCACAGTGCTAGGATATGAACTCAGGGCCTAGCTTGCCCAATTCATGAATGGGTGAGTGTGAGCCTGGCAGCCTCTAGCCAATGAAGCTGTCAGGTGGTTCCCAGGTGCTGAGATTGAGCCTCAGGTTTGGCCAAAACAGCAATACATCGATAGGCAGACGGTGATATATAAATAAATATATATTGGTAAAAAATTGCCAGAGCCGACCATGTATTAATGAATGACATCTACTACTTTCCTACCAACTCTTAGGTATTTATTATACTTCCATTGAAGGAATATTATTCTTTTCATGCTTAATAAACTATTAAGATCAATCAGCATCCTAGGATTCTTGCATCCAGTCTTAGACTAAACCACTGCACGAACTACTCTTTCAATCAGTATTCCTATGCATAGAAACGAGTATCTTAGCATCTCTGCCACTGGTAGGTGTCAGGACAGGGATTTGAAACTGGGACCTATGTTGATAGGTGGGCCTATTGCTTTCCTGATAGCCCACCAGCCTTCAGCAATGGCAGATCAGGTCCACTTTGCAGCTGTATCATTCTGAACCAGTAGGGTCACCCTGCAAAGAAAAAAATTATAACCCCCCCCAACCCTCTGCAGCTCACTATTTTTGGTGCTGTTCCACGTTTTTTTTCTTCCTGCAAGCCCTCTTGGCTTGGGATCCCAGGATTGGCTATGGGTCCAGAGGCTGCAGCCCAGCCTAGGGATATCATGCTTAGGCAGTTGCCATGATCTGAGTTCAAGACCCCTGGTTGGCAAAAAAAGAACAAACAAACAAATAAATTATTTATCTATTTATTTATGTATTTATTTAACTAAATTGAAAAAATAAAGCTCCATGAATTGGAATTTCTGCTAGTTTTATTTCCTATCCTGGGATTTGAACTCAGGGTCTTGGTAAATCCATAACAATGTGAGGGAAGGTGCAGAGTCACCACTCCTTTAGTTCAAACCCGTGCCAAGGCAAAATTAAAAAAATAAGTCACTGATCTTGGCAGGGGGGAGGTAGTTGTGCAGATGGGAGGGAAGGGATAGTAGGGGGAAAACAAAGGAAGAGGCAACAATGCTCAATAGGAAATGTACTCATTACTTTGCTCATATAACTGTAACCCTCTGTACATCATTTTTACAATAAACATCATACAAAAAATAAACAATGAAGTGCTCAGAGAAGCACTTTGGGGGTAAGGGAAAGCTGTCTGAATAGCTGTCCAAAATTCTACACTGTTTTTTTTTTTGAAATGTTCAGTATTGAACTGAATGAACATAACTGCTTTCATCAAAAAAATTGTCAGTCTCTTGGAAATAGGGCTAGTATTTCTGCCATTGCTGGGATTTGATCTCACATTCCAGGTAACTCTTTTGCACCATGGGTAAATGCAAAGTTTACTGTCCTTGAGGAAAACAAATTCAGGCTAGAGTTCCCAAGGCCTGCAGTAGGGCCCTGCAATGGAAAAATATTTATGATATATACTTACATATGAATGTTTATTAAATATTATTATTATTGTCATTGTTTTTTATTTATTTTATTTTTATTTTATTCATTTATTCATTGTTTAAAATATTTAGTATTATGCATGCATAACATTTATTATATTTTGTACATCTATTAGAAAATTATACACAATAATTTAGGACATGGAGTCATTTTTCATTAATTATTAAGTGTTGAAATATGATACATAATTAAATGGAGGCATTTGTCACAGTCATCACATGTTTAGTGTCTGTCCCAAGTATGAGCTTTGTCTTATTCATCTTTGAGCAAATTCCTACAGGGATTTCTTTAGATGATTTATACTCAGAGGCTTTTTCTTGAGGATAGGAAAGTTGAGGGATAAGATAGTAAGAGTGAAGCTGGGAATGTGGCTTATATGTAGAGAGCTTGCTCAGCATGCATGAATGCCAGGGTTTAAATCCTCAGTGCCAAGTACTCAGAAAAAGCCAGAAGCTGTGGAATGGCTCAAGTGGTAGAGTGCTAGCCTTGAGAAACAGAAGCTCAGAGACAGTACCCTGAACCTAGGTTCAAGCCCCAGAAGTGGCAAAAACAATAGGCCAGATGCTGGTGGCTCACACCTACAACCCTTGCTAATCAGGAGGCTGAGACCGCAAGACCACAGTTCAAAGACAGCCTAGGGAATGAAAGCCTTTTAGACTCTTACCTCCAATGAACCACCAAAAGACCCCACGTGGAGCTGTGACTTAAGTGGTAGAGTGTTCACCTTGAGCTGAAGGGCTTAGGGATAGTGCCTAGGCTTGAGTTCGAGACACATACCTGGAAAAAAAGTGAGGGTTAATCAAAGTACTTTTCCTATTTGTTAATTATGAGAACATTTTTCTGTAAAATGAATGCTAGTGGAATCAGAGCTCAATGTTCAAGTATAGCAGATCCATATGTCCAGACATTCAGGCTCTAGCATTAAAACCTTGTGTGCTACAGGGTTCTGAAAGGTCCAATGTTGAAAGGGTTAATATGCTCCCCAAGCCCTTTATGATGAGCAGTTGACTTGTATTTTCAATGTTATTACAGTTCTGAACTTAGCAGAGCAACAGAAACTCATGCTTGTCACCCTCGCTTAGGAGACTGAGGTCTGAGGATCACAGGGTGAAGACAGCCAGGACAGGAATGTTTATGAGGCTCTGACTTCCACTTCACCACAGACAAAGCAGAAAGGGACTTGTGGCAGAGTGCTAGCCTTGAGCCAAAAGAGCCCAGGGACAGAGCCTAGATCCACATTTCAAGCCCAAAATCTGCAAAACATTTAAAGCAAAGGACAGAAAAAGAAGGAAAAAGCCAGGAACTCCCTTTGGGTTTGATCAATCTATGTCTATCTTGGAAGCTCCTGAGGAGCTAGCAGGACAAGCACCAAAGAAGGACATGGACTAGGAGAGCAGGCCGAGTTCAAGGTTCAAGTGTAGCAGATCCATCTGCTACAAAATGTAATCATCTTGTGTCCTCCAGTGGGCTTCCGAAATGTCACATGTTCAAGAATTCCTGGGTTTCCCTTGGTGATGAGAAGTTACTTGCACTCTAAATGTTCTTAGATTTCTCAAGCTATAGAAGCAGGAAAGAAACATCATTGACCCATCCTGGGTATAAATGAAGTTCTTAGGATCCAAGACCTAGACCTGTTAGTAGAAAGAACTCCAATGTACCTCTGTATTTGAAGGACAGGAAACAGTTTCAAAAAAACAGGCTAGGTGCAGAGACCTAGGCCTGCAGGATTAGGAGGCAGAATGTACACACTCAACAGGGAAGTGAGCTGCAAAACCACTTCATTCATTCCAGGCACAACCAGCAATGGGAGAGGGGCAACTTCAAACATTTGTTAGAGTTACACCAGGGTCAGGCTTTTCTCAGCCTCTTCAAACAATGCCTGATTAACCTTCCTCCTTAAGGTGATGGGAGCCTCAGGCTATCTTTAGGTTACCAATAGAGAGCCAGTTTAGTGGGGGAGAGGGGGAGGAACAGAGTAGAAAAATCCTGCTTTTTGGTCTTAGGGAGTGGGTTCTTGACTCTCCATCTGTCAGATTTGAAGGCCCTTCTTCTACCTCTGCCAGTCCATTCTCCTTCCTTCATTCTCCACATCATTAATGTAAATCCCCAGTCCAATGAGAGGCAGTGTCCTTTCTCTTCTACCTCCAAGCACCTGAGTTAGAACCTGGCTCTGCCCTCTTGACTCTGGGGCTCTCCACTGCCTGAGAAGTGAGAGAGAGACAGTCTTCCTGCTGTGTGGTTATATGAAGGCGATGCAGGTGTCCTGGAACACTGCAGATGGCCTCATGGTTGGGAAGTGTTCCCTTCTTTCCTACTGACATCCAATACCAGATTCACCTATCATCTTTCTATCTATCTATTTATCTATCTATCTATCCATCTATCTATCCATCTATCTATCTATCTATCTATCTATCTATCATCTATCTATCTATCTATCTATCTATCTATCTATCTATCTATCTATCTATCTATCTATCTATCTATCTATCTATCTATCTATCTATCTATCTATCTATCTGTCTGTCTGTCTGTCTGCCAGTCTGTCTGTCTGTCTGTCTGTCTGTCTGTCTGTCTGTCTGTCTGTCTGTCTGTCTGTCTGTCTGTCTGTCTATCTATCTATCTATCTATCTATCTATCTATCTATCTATCTATCTATCTATCTACCTACCTACCTACCTACCTACATACCTACATGTTATCTCTTTAAGGCCTGGGCACTGTCTCTAGCGCTCTGCTACTTGAGTCACAGCACCAATTCTGGCTTTCTCTGTGAATGTGCAACTGAGGAATCAAACCCAGGGCTTCTTGCATGCTAGGCAAACACTCACTAATCCACATTCCCAGCCCCCTCATCTTTTTCTTAATGGTAGTTTTTACATAAGTATGCGACCATTTTTCATCCCCAGGTTAATTTTTCTGAATACCTGTTATAACTATGAACCTTGATCTTCTCTTCCCCTGCCTGATTTGTGACTGTTCCTGCGTTGGCCTCATAATAAAATGTAAATAAAGGCTTCTGAGAGCTTAAGTGTGCATCATATAAGGGTGCAGGTGTGGAGCCTTGGAAAGAAAAGTGGTGGGCCTGAAATGAGAATGCTGCAGTATGCACAATGAGCATATCTGAAAAATAAATCAGTAAGTAAAAGTAAAAGCATTGATATGGTCTGTTTGTAGTCAGGGAAGTAATATACACACATAAGTTGGTAGGAGGACACTGATACATAACTTGGCCTTCCTTCTCTTTTTGAATTTTTTGTAGGCATCCCAGGGCTTAAACACAGAGCCCAATGCATTCCTGAGCTATTTTGCTCAAGGCTGAGGCTCTACCACCGCCACAGCTCCACGTCCAGCCATCTGGTCAATAATTGGACATAAGCGGCCCCCAGGTTTTCCTGCCTGCTCTGGACAATATCTCCTGCTTGGATTTCTCTCTCAAAGCTGGAGTTCTACCCTCTGGGCCACTGCTCCACTTCTGGTTTGCTGATGGTTTATTGGAAATAAGAGGCTCACAGACTTTCCTGCTCAGGTTGGCTTTGAATGGAGACACTCCTTTCTCATTTTTGGCTTCAAACCTGTGGCCATAGGGGAAGATGAGGAGAGTAAATCCTTCTCAGAGAAACCAGCTATGAAGAACATTGGGTAGTTTACTTATAAATTCAAACCATTGGAATGACCCTGCTAAGAAGTCAGATGTCCAGAGTAAAAACTGAAGAAGAAAAGAAAGGCAAGTGCCAGTGGCTGCTAACTGTAATCCAGGCTCATCAGAAGGCTAAAATGGGGCTGTGACTCAATTTTAATGTACTACCTCTGAGCAAAAGGAGTTCAGGGACAATGGCTAGGGTTAGTGTCCAACCCCAGAACCTGCCCCACACCAAAAATAAAGACCGTGTAGCTCCAGGTGAATCTCCGGAGTAGCTATGATGAATGGCACTGAATTAGGAAATTTGTTTTAAATACAATGATTTCATAGCACAGAAAGTGCTTTCAAGACATTGCATGTTCTGGGGCTCCCCTCACTGTTCCCAGTGTAGCCTGAGGGTTTCTCTGCATCCCAGGGCTGTTGGAAGAAGTCTCTCATTGTCTGGACAGGCAGACAAAAGGCCTCACTCCTGTACAGCTATGTAACCAACAACTCCATCTGGGCCAATTAGTGAGGATGAGTGTGGGTAGGCTGTGAAGGTCAGGAGAAAAAGACCTCTTTGTACCCCAAGCTATCTCTATCACCAGTGCTCTGTTTTGACAGGAAGCCTTCATTTATGCCATCACCCTTGGCAGGCCAAGTTTCCTGCACATATCCTGCCTTTGTGAGACTATATTCCGGTGTATAGATACAGTGTTCACTATAATTCAGGAGTCCTTCTGACAGACAACTAGGGCACTAAACCTAATGGAATGTTTAATTGCAGGTGATGATGGGACTATGATGCCTCTCCTAGGTTTCTGGAACCTTGGAAAATCCAAGCACATGTCGGATATCACAAAGCTTCCTGTCATCTAGGGCTGGTAAAGCTCATCAGGTTTTGAAACATTTGACCTCTCCTAGTTGGGCCCTGGGTGGCTAGGTTTTGGGGTGGAACACAGGACCTGGGTGCTGAAGATGAGCTCAGTGCAGAAGCCCAGTGCTCTACCATTTGGTGTCACAGCTTCACTTCTGGTCTGTGTGTGTGTGTGTGTGTGTGTGTGTGTGTGTGTGTGTGTGTGTGTGTGTGTCCGTGTGCATGTGTGCATACACCAGTCTTGCAGATTGAACTTAGGACCCTAGCAGTGTACCTAGTTTATCTTGTACAAAGATATCTATCTCCCACTTGAGCCACAGAGACTTTTCAGGCTTTTTTCTAATGGTGTGGTCCTGAGAAATCATGCCCAGGGTTTCATATATGCAAAGCACTCTACACTTAAGGCCCCTTCCCAGGCCTCTATTTCAGATTTGTTAGTTTGTTTCTGTCTTTTTCTTATTGTTGTTGTTGTCTGTTGTAGCAGTTAAAGTCTGGACCTGGGTGCTGTCCCTGAGTTCTTCAGCTCAAGTGTTGTGCTCTACCACTTGAGCCACAGCACCACTTCAGGTTTCCTTGTGGTTCATTGGAGTTAAGTGTCTCAAGGACTTTCCTGCTCAGACTAGCTTTGAACCATGTTCCTCAGATCTCATCCTCCTGAGTAGCAAGGATGACAGGCATGAGCCACAAGCACCACACTTCCACTTCAGGTTTCTGGAGATAATTGTCTCATGGGACCTTTTGTGTTTGAGATAGTTTGGAACCCAGATCCTCAGATCTCAGCTTCCTGAGATGGCACGATGACAGACCTCAGCTATAGACCCCTAGGCTGTGGCACTCTGCTGCAAAGGGCTCCTTGGCTCCACGTAGTGGAGGGCTATCCATGAGCCCAGAGATAAGGGTCAGTGCCTAGAGCCCAAGTTCAAGGTTCATTACTGAGAAAAAAACAGAACAAAACAATTGTCTGCATGACACAACTCACTAGTCTTCAGTAATACATAATTTTGTCCATGCCATGGGGACACATCTGAGCCACAATATACTTTTGTTTTTAAATCAAACTTCTTTTTTTCTTTATTGTGAAAATACCATACAGTTACAATTACATCGGCAAAGTATTGAACACATTTCTTAGTAAGCATTGTTGCCTCCTCCTTTGTTTCACCTTCCTATCCCTTCTCCCTCACTCCCAGCCACCAAAGTTGTAAAGTTCGTTTTTAGACGTAATGAATTGTACATCTCATTGTGGCAATGGGTCCACCTGTATCCCTATTTAAACGATTTGCTTTTTCCCTTCCCCTCCACAAATTATACGAACATCAAATACAGTGAAAACAAGGGTTATACTGTGGGGGAGAGACCTACAATGCAACAAATAAATCATCCTATAAATATATTATAAACAACCGCATGAAATAAAAAGAAAACATTTGAATCCTTATGGTGTGGTTCATTTCGTCTAAGAGCAACATATCTGACATTACCTGCTTGTCTCATGCATATACTGGTTATTGCAAATAAGGAAAACCATAGGACCTATGTTTCTTTAGGCCTGTCTTACAACACTTAATATAATTTTTTCCAAGTCTTTCCATTTCCTAACAAATGTAGCAGTGTCATTTTTTCATGTATATATATATATATATATATATATATATATATATATATATGTATATATATCACATTTCGTCTGCAAAATCATCTGAGTTGTGGAGCTCTTACAAGGACCAGATGAATGAATGCACCCTGTAAAGGACACAGCACGTGAAATTTTGCATGACTCCGCACACAGCACCCAATGTAGGACTCAGCACACTGCACCCTGTAAAGTACTCAGCACATAGCACACTGTGCAAGACTCAGCACAGAGCACCCTATGAAGGGCTCAGCACATAGCTCTATTCCATAAATTGTCATTAGAATTAGGGTGGTTTCATCAGTATCATCCTTCTTTGAGGAACATTCCACAAACCACACAAGATCACATCTAATGGTTTAGAGGGGTGTTTTTATTTGAGGGGGATTACCCATGGGGCTTGAACTCAAAGCATGTGGATACTGTTCTAATAACATTTGCTCAGGGCTAGAGCTCTGCCACTAGGAGCCACGTTTTGAAGGGTCTCACAGACTTCCTGCCAGGGCTGGGTTTTAAAGCCCCCAAATAGCTAGGATGATGGGGTTAAACCAGCCATCAGCGTCTGGTTCGGTGCAGCCGGGTTGCAGTAGTTTTCATATGGCTAAGTCAGGTTAAGTGGCAGCTGTCAGCGCCAGACTCCTAGCTTGCTCTGTGATTATGTATTTGAAGTCCTGTCCTTATATCATTATTTTGGCAGCAGTCCTGGGGCTTGAATAAGGGCTTAGAAAATGTCCCTAAGTGTTGGTGCTGCAGGCTAGCATTCCTTTGATTGAAAAACAGCAGAACTTCTGGATTTTCTGTTTATGTGGCACTGAGAAATCCACCCCAGGGCTTCTTGCTTACTAGGCGAGCATTCAACCACCGAGCCCCAGGAGTGAATGAGGTATAAATAGATAGAGTTTCCTGTATATAAGTATTATATACACAAAAAGAGAGATGTCTGTATATTATTGAATTATAGATAATATTACTACCAATTATTAGGTTTTAAATTATGTCTCCATTTAATGATGTGTCCCAGTTGAACAATTAATAAAGCATTAATTAATAATTACTCAATATACTATTATTATTTATCATATATGTACATTCATCCATACATATAATTACATATTTTATAAATGAGACAAATTAAATTATGCATCGTGTGTTACTACCAATTAGTAGGTATTTAATTATGTCTCCATGTAATTTTTATTCTCATAATGCTCAATAAAATATTAATTAAACATCCAAGTCCTATAATTATTGCGTCTAATTTTATCCCAGAATGATTCACTACTAATTCAATCTGTTTTTCTTCCAACTATGTCATTTCTTACCTTTATGACATCCTATTGCAGAGCATATAGATTTGCATATAATTTATACATCCTACCTGTCACCGAGCACTTTCAAAGAAGAGGAAAACGTGTCACCCTCGGCTTCTCACTCCATGATTACATTTTTGGCAGTGCTGGGATCTAAACTCAGGGCCTAGAAGGCTCAGTTCATGAATGGGTGACTGCCAGCACAGCAGCCTCTAGCCAATTCAGCTTCCAGGCAGTTCCCAGGCCCTGAGATCGAGCCCTGTATGTTGACTCCATATTGCACTTAGTGTAGTTATTCATTTTATTTTTTGTTTTATTCATTTATTTACCATTTATTTTATTGACTGTTATTACACATGAAACATTTACTACATTTATTACATAGGATATAGATTTGCCTATGTATGAAACTTCACACCCGACATCCAGGACTTTCACAGAAAAGGAAAACATGTGTCACCATAGGCTTCTTACTATATGATTCAATTTTTGTGAGTGCTGGCATCTGAACTCATAGCCTACAAGGCCCAATTCATGAATGGGTGAGTGTCAGCACACCAGCCTGGGGCATATAAAGCTTACAAAAGTTCCCAAAACCTGAGATCGAGACCCAGGTGTTGACAAAATAAGAACAGATTGACATGCAGATAGTAGTACACAAATAAATACAGATCTTTAAAGAGTGCCAGAGATGTCTATATATTCTTCAGTTATATATACTACATTCCTAGCAATTCTTGGGTATTTATTATGCCTCCATGTAATTAATATTTTTGTTTCCACCCTTAATGAAATATTAATTAAATCAACTTCTCTCCTGAAACTATTGCGTCCATGTAATTAATAGTAAACTTTTAATGTGTCAAAAATATCCATTAAAATCCATTGGCCTCCTAAAATCACTCTGTTTAATTATATAGTAGTATCATTCAAGAACAACTAATTCAACGTTGACATTCATAACCTTCTATCGGTATTCCTATGTATAAGAACCAGACTCTTGGGATCTCCTGCATTGGTAGGGGTCAGGACCGGGCTTCGAACACAGGGCCTATGTGGCCGTGTTGGCCTATGGCTTCCTTGGTAGCCTGCCAGCCTTCAGCAATGCCAGGTTAGAAAAACTTTTCAGCCATGTCATTCAGACCCAGTATGGTCACCTTGCAAAGAAAACAAATGTAAAACCCGCAGCCATCTGCAAGTTGCCGATATTTTTTTTTTGTTTTGTTTTGTTTTTAATACCTTACAGAAGGGTTACAATTACATGGGCAAGATAATGAGTACATTTTTTTAATCAAACATCATTGCCTCCTCATATGTTTCCCCTTCCCCTCCCTTCCCATACCCTCCCTGACACCCTACCAGGTCCTCCCCCCACCAATGTTGTAAAGTTCGTTTTTTGACATAATGACTTGTACATCTCATTGTTGCAATAGGTCCACCTGTATCCCTATTTAAACGATTTGGTATCCCTATTTAAATGATTTGTTTTTTCCCTACCCCTCCACAAATTATACCACCATCAAATGCAGTGAAAGCTTGGGTTATACCGTGGGAAAGGGACATACAAACAACATAGAAATCATCTTATAAATATGTTAGAAATAATTGAATAAAATAAAAATTCTTTTCAATACTTATCTTGGAGTTCATTTTCCTAACATCACCTTATCTGACCTTTTCTGCTTGACTCAGACATATACTAGTTATTGCAAATAAGGGAAACTTTATCTGTGTTGTTTTATTTATTTTTATTCCTGTCAATCTTTGGGGCCCAGGAACCCAGGTTCGGCTGTGAGTCCAGTGGCTTCAACCCAGCCTGGAGTGATTAAAGCTGAGGCAGAGGGGGCTGGGAGGTGGCTCAGTGGTAGAGTGCTTGCCTTGCATGCATGAGGCCCAGGGTTCGATTCCTCAGCACCACATATGCAGAAAAAGCCGCAAGTGGTGCTGTGGCTCAAGTGGTAGATCGCTAGCCTTGAGCTGAAGAGCTGAGGGACAGCACCCAGGGCCAGAGTTCAGGCCCCACAACCAGCAAAAAAAAAAAAAAAATGCTGAGGCAGAGTTGCCATGATCTGAGTTCAAGCCCTGTGCTTGACAAAATAAAAATAAATGAATAAACACATTAAAAATATTTTAAAAATTATGAGGCCCCGTGGCTTGGAATTGATGCCATTTTTTTTCTGCCAGGCCTGGGATTTGATCTCAGGGTCTGGGAAATCTGCAGCATTGTGGGGGAAGGGGAAGCTCACCATGCTGGAAGACAAGAAAGTCAGGCCTGTTCCCAGGGCCTGAATTCAAGTCCTAGCACTTGAAACAATAATATTTTTATATATTTTAAATACATGATTTATATTTACAGTTTATTGCATATTGCGGTTCATGTAGTTATTGATTTTATTTTGTGTTTTACTTATTAAGTATTTTAGTGAGTATGATTACACATATAATATTTTTACATCCTATTACATAGAACATACATATGCCTACATATTATCCATCATTGCTGAGACCCAGGACTTTCGCTGATAAGGAAAACAAGTGGGAGAATTAGCCTCTTCCACCAGGATTAAGTTTTTGGCAGTTCTGTGATTTGAACTCTGGGCCTACAAGACCCACTTCATAAACGGGTCAATGTTAGCACACCAGTCTGATGCAAGTGAAGTTGGCGGGTAAATTTGAGGACCTGAGATCAAACCCTAGGAGTGGCCAATATATAAACAGATAGATGTGTAGATTGCAGTATGTGTGTGTATTTCCATATGCATATGCATCTATACATAAATGTATACCGAGACAGATAGACATTTGTATAGATTCTACTGCATAACTCTATATATAAGTGATGTATATACCTTCTTTTTATATATTCTATTGCTACCTATTATTTGGTCTAAAATTATGAGTCCATTAATTAATCTCGGTAGAAGACTTAATTAAGTATTAATTCAATTAATCAATGACCTATATTTATTGTGTACAATCTTACACTAGATTGACTAGCTAATTAGTAATTCAATTAGTACATGCCAAACATTCTATTAGTCTTCCTATAGATAGGAATAGATAGGAATGAGTTTCCTAGCATCTTCAGCCATGTATAGGTGGCAGCCCCAGGATCAAACTCAGGGCCTAGATGTCTGGATTGGGCTCAGGCTTCACTGACAGCCCCCAGCCTTAGGCCCTTCAAGGTCACGTACAATTTTCAAGTTGAGTTATTGAGACCCAGGGTTGTCACAGTGCAAAGGAAACAAAGGTAAAATGGGTGTATAAAACTTCCTGGTTTTTTCCTCCTCCATTTTTGTTGCTTTGATGTTTTTTTTGCCAGTGCTAGGAGTTGAAGTCGGGTCCTAGGATCCCTGGATCATCTGTGGGTGTAAATGCTGCACCCCAGCCTAGGGTAATCATAGTTTAAGACACAATAAAGTGCTTCCTTCAGGAAAAGGATCTCAGGGACAATGTCTAGGCTCACAGTTCAAGCCTCAGGAGTGGCCACACAAAAAGAGCCATTAAGTCTGTGTGTCTGTATATGTATGCATGTATTTCTATCGGAGAACATCCAAAGTCGCTATGAAGAGAGGAACCCAGACAGGAAATTTGCTTTGAATAGAATGACTTCATAGCACAGAGAGTGCTTTCAAGACAGTGCATGATCCTGGGATCCCTTCACTGTTTCCAGTGTAGCCTGAGGGTTTCTGCACACCCGAGGCTGTTGGAGGAAGTCTGCCTCATTGTTGGAACAGGCAGAAAAAAAGCTTCACTCCTGTTCAGCTTTCTAACAAAAAATTCATGTGGGGCAATTAGTGAGGATGAATGAGGGCAGGCTCTGAAGGCCAGGAGAAAAAGGCACCTAGCGCTCTCTCTCTCTCCCCAGTGCTCTGTTTTGACAGGAAGCCTTCATTTGTGCCACCTCCCATGGCATGTCAAGTTTCCTGTACTCATCCTGTCTTTGTTAGACTATGTTCCAATATTGAAAAAAACTACTACAATTAATTCAAGAGTCCTTCTTGCAGACAACTAGGGAGCTGAACCTAATAATATTCCTAATTATCAAAGGTGCCTCCCTAGGTTTCTGGGAGCTTGTTAAATCTAAGCACTTGTGCAAAATCACAATGCTTCTTGTCATCTAGGGCTGGTGAAGCTCATCATGTATTGAAACCTTTGCCATCTTCGAGTTGGGCTTTGGGTAGGTAGACTTCGGGTTAAACACAGGACCAGGGTGCTGACCTTGAGCTCAGAGGAGAAGCTCTTTGCTTTACCATTTGGTGTCACTGCTTCATTTCTTGTATCTTTGTGTGTGTGTGTGTGTGTGTGTGTGTGTGTGTGTGTGTGTGTGTGTGTGTGTGTGCAAGTGCATACACCAGACCTGGAGCTTTTATTCAGGACCTGAGCACTGTACCTTAGTTTCTCCTGTACAAGGACAGCACTCTACCACTTGAGCCACACAGCCAATTCAGGCTTTTTTTCTAGGGATGTGGTACTGAGGATTCAAGCCTAGGATTTCACACATGCAAAGCACTCTACCCCTAAGACACATTCCCAGCACTCCACTTAAGGTTTCTTAATTTCTTTTCTTGTAAGTTGGAGGAGTTGACGTCTGGGCCTGGGTGCTGTCTCTGAGCTCTTCAGCTCAAGTCTAACACTCTACCACTTGAGCTACAGCGCCCCTTCAGGCTTTCTGGTGTTTCTTTGGAGATAACCATCTCAAAGAATCACCTGCCAAGGCTGGCTTTGGACCATGATCCTCAGCTCTCAGGCTCCTGAATAGCTAGGATGAGAGGTGCGAGTCACTGCTACCCAGCTTCCACTTTAAGTTTCTAAGTTGTGAATAGGAGATAATAGTCTCATGGGACCGTTTGTTTCTGGGATAGTTTGGAACCCAAATCCTCAGCTTCCTGAGCAGGCAGGATGATAGACCTCAGCTAAAAGCACCTAAGCCGTGACACTTTGCTGCGTGGTAGAGTGCTAGCCCAAGAGGAAAATCAGCGCCTAGGCTTTGGGTTGAAGGTTCATGATGGAGAAAACTAAACCAAACCAATTGTCAGCAGGAGACAAGTCACTAGAGTTCAGTACATACATAAATTTGGCTCTGCCTTGGGGACATATCTGAGCCTCAACTTTCTCATCTGCAAAATCATCTTACTTGTGGAGCTCTAACAAGGACCAGATGGAAGAATACACCCCATGAAGGACTCAGCACATAAAACCCTATGAAGGAATCAGCACCCAGCACCCCAGGAGGGACTCATCACATAGTTCTATCCCACAAGCTGTCATTAGAATTCAGGTGCTTTCATCAGTATCACGATTCTTTCAGAAAAATGTCAAAAAACACAAAAGTTCAAATCTAATGGTTTAGAGGGGTGGTTAATGGGGGGGAGGGTCCTCAGCCTCGGGGATTGCACTCATAGGTTGAGGCTACTCTCCTAAGACCTTTTCCTCAACCCAAGAACTCTACCACTTTGAGCCTCAGCTCAGTGTCTCTCAGACTTCCTGCCAGGGCTGAGTACTCAAACCACCAGTTTCAGAACTCATCCCCGAGCAGCTAGGGGTGAGCCAGCAGTGTCTGGTTCCATGGATTTGGTTTGCAGCTGTTGACCTCTGGCTAAGTCAGGTTAGATGATAGCCATCAGCTTCAGACTCCCGGCTTGCTCTGTCATGAGGTATTTGAAGTCCTGGCATTCTATACTTGCAGTCATAACTTTCTAACTTGTTTTTGGGGCTTCAGTGACAGCACCACTTCTGGCTTTTTCTTTACATGTGATAGTTTGGAAATGAACCCAGAGCTTCATACATACTAGGCAAACACACTACCATTGAGCCCCAGTAGTGACAAGTGTAGAAATATATATTTTTTGTTTTATATATATACATATATACATATAAAACAAGAGAGAGATGTCTGTATATTATTAAGTTATATATACTATTTTACTACCAATTATCAATAATTAAATTATTTCTTCCTTTATTTAGGTATCATGTTTGAATTCATAATAAAGTATTAATTGAAAATTAAGCAATGTACTATGATTATTGTGTATAATTTTATAATATAAACATATACTAAGTACTAATGTAATTGTTACTTTGACAACATTCCATTCTTATCGCTGTCTATCGGAATGCATTATTTAGGATCTCCTGACATTCGTATGTGGCGGGGATTTGAACCCCGGACCAATTTGCTGGTTTTGGTTATGGCTTCCCTGATAGCCCATCAAACTTCAGCAGTGCAAGGTCACATACACTTTCCGGGCCCTGTCATTTAGACCCAAGATGGTCACAATTCAAAGGAAAAAAACTATGTAAAACCACCTTCTGGATCCTCCCGGTTTTATTCCTCTCCTTCTTTCACCCTCGTTTTTTTTGTCAGTTGTCAGACAGACGTCTTAGTCTGTGCACTGTCCCTCAACTCTTCAGCTTAAGGCTATCGTTCTACCACTTGAGCCATAGCAACACTTCCAGCTTTTTTCTGCTTATGTGTTGTTGAGGAATCGAACTCAGGACCTTATGCATGGAAGGCAAGCACTCTACTACTGAGCCCCCTTCCCAACACTTCACCTTTTTTGGCCACTTGGAAGATTTGAACTCAGGTCCTAGGATGGGCTGTGGGTCCAGAAGCTGCACCCCAGCCTAGAGTGATCAAGGCTGAGGCAGAGTTGCCACCAGCTGAGTTCAAGGCCCGGGACTGGCCAAAAAAATTAAAGCCCTGGCTTGGAATTTGCACAATTTTTCTGGCAGACCTGGGATTTGAATTCAGGGTCGGGGGAACTCTGTGGCACTGTGGGGGAGGGGAAGCTCACCGTCTTTGAAGACAAGAATTTCAGACCAGCTTCAAGGGCCTGAATTCAAGCCCCATCACTGGAAAAATAATACTAATATATGAGATCTTTTTACATACATGGGTTTACTCCATTTATTACCCTTCTTTATTCATTATTTATTTTATTTAGCATTATTACATATATAACATTTTTTTCATTTATTATATCTTATCACATGGATATATTTGCATATGGATTATACATCATATTTAGATTTTATCAGAGAAGAAAAAATGTGTCAAAATTGGCTTCTTATTGCACATATAAGCATTTGGCATTGCTGGGATTTGAACTCACAGCCCACAATGCATAATTTATGAATGAGTCAGTTGTAGAACAAAAGCCTTTGACAAACTGAGCTGCCAGCCAGTTCTGAGGACCTGGGATTAAGCCATAGTAGTGGGATATATATATATATATATATATATATATATATATATATATATATATATATATGGATAGATAGATCGATAGATAGATAGATAGATAGATGTGTAGTTTGCTATATAGATGAGAGAGACAATGTGAGGATATTAAATTATATATATTGTGAATTATTAGTTATTAAATTAGGTCTCCATTTAATGCAGTATCATGGTTGAATACTTACTAAAGTATTAATGTAAAAGAAGTCAGTGTTCTTTAATTAGGAGAACCAAACCAGGGTGTTAGAATGGAAGACATAATCCAATAATTTTTGTGTGACATTCTATAACAGAATCATGAACTAACTGTCAATTTAATTCTAACTTTTATAAATGCCATTAAGCATTCCCATGGATAGGAATGATTTTTTCAAGATCTCCCTCCATTTGTAGGTGGTGGTCCTGGCATTCCAACTCCAGGCCTGAATAGTTTACTCAGAAATGCAAACCATTAGAATGACACTGTGAGGATTTCAGACTGTCATGAGGAAAAGAAACCCAAGTGGCAGTGGATCCTGCCTGTAATCCTAGCTCTTCAGGAGTCTGAGAGGTAGAGAATGACAATTTGAATTCAGTCGGGACAGGAAAGCCCAGGACAATCTTATTTCTAAGGGATTACAAGAATTAAAAATAAAACATGGCGGGGGCTGTTGCTCAAGGGCACTACCCTTGAGCAAAAGGAGCTCAGGGACTGTGCCTAGGCTCACACCCAGACTTGCAAAAAAAAAAAACAAAAAAACAGAAAAACAAAAAACAGTAACTCCATGTCTACCCATGTATGTATGAATGTATTTCTATCAGTTAAGATCCAGAGTCCCTATGTTGAAAGGCACACATCTAGGAAATTTGCTTTGAATAAAATGGTTTCATAGCACAAAGCGAGATCAAGACAGTGCATATTCCAGGGCTTACCTCACTGTTCCCAGTGTAGCCTCAGGGTTTCTGTGCACCTCAGGCTTCTGGATGAAGTCTGCCTCATTGTTGGAACAGGCAGACAAAAGACCTCACTCCTGTACAGCTGTGTAACAAACAACTCCATCTGGGCCAATTAGTGAGGATGAGTGTGGGTGGGTTCTGAAGGCCAGGAGAAAAAGGCTTCTTTGTATCCAAAGCTATCTCTTTCCCCAGTGCTCTGTTTGGACAGGAAGCCTTCATTTGTACCACCTCCTGTGGCAGGCCAAGTTCCTTGTACTTATCCTGTCTTTGTTAGACTATGTCCCAGTGTTGAAACAAACTGCTACAATTAATTCAAGGGTCCTTCTGGCAGACAACTAGAGAGCTGAACCGAATTTAAAGATTCCTAATTGGTAAAGTTGCCTCCTTAGGTTTCCAGAAGCTCACTGAATCTAAGCACATGGGTAATACCACAATGCTTCCTGTCATCTAGGCTGGTGAAGCTCATCAGGTTTTGAAACCTTTGAGCTCTCCTAGTTGAGCCGTGGATGGCTAGCTTTTGGGGCTGAACACAGGGCCTGGGTGCTGACCATGAGCTCAGAACAGAAGCTCAGTGTTTTACCACAATTTGGTGTCTCAGCTTCACTTCTGATCTTGCTCTCTCTCTCTCTCTCTCTCTCTCTCTCTCTCTCTCTCTCTCTCTCTCTCTCTCTCTCTCTCTCTCTCTCTCTCTCTCTCTCTCTCTCTCTCTCTCTCTCTCTCTCTCTCCATACATTTGTCCTGGAACTTGAATTCAGGACCTGAGCACTGTACCTGAGTTTCTCCTGTACCAGGATAGCACTCTACCACTTGAGCCTCAGGGCCACTTCAGGCTTTTTTTTTTTTTAGTGATGTGATACTGAGGAATCACAACCCAGGGATTCATACATGCAAAGAAGTCTAACCCCTCTTCTTCAGGTTTCTTTCTTTCTCTTCTTGTATGTTGGAGGAGTTGAAGTCTAGGCCTGGGTGCTGTCCTTCAGTTCTTCAGCTAAAGCCAATTGCGCTACCACTTGAGCTACAGCATTTCTTCAGGTTTTTGTTGGGTCCCTAGAGAGTAGCGTCCATCTCAAGAATTTCCTGCCCAGACTGGCTTTGGACCCTGATCCTCAGCTCTCAGGCTCCTGAGTAGCTAGGAGGACAGGCATGAGGTAGTGGTGCCCAACTTCCACTTCAAGTTTCTAAGTGGTGAATAGGAGATAATATTTTCATGGGACACTTTGTGTCTGGGATAGTTTGGAACCCAGATTCTCAGATCTCAGCTTCTTGAGTAGGCAGGGTGACAGACCTCAGCTACAGATGCATAGATCATAACACTCTGTTGCAAGAGAGTCCTTGGCTCCACGTGGGAGGGCATTAGCCATGAGCCAACAGGGAAGGGTCAGTGCCTAGGCCCTGAGTTCAAGGTTCACGACTGAGAAAAATAAACAATTTTCTGCAGGAGACAACTCACTAGATTTCAGTACATACATAATTTTGGTGAGCCTCAAGTTTCTCATCTGCACCATCATCTTACTTGTGGAGCTCTTACAAGGACCAGATGAAAGAATGAACCCCATGAAGGACTCAGCACACACCTCATGAAGGACTCATCACATAGCTGTATCCCACATGCAGACATTAGAATTAGGGTCCTTTCTTCGGTTTCAGCATTCTTTCAGAAACACGTCACAAGCCACACAAAATTCACATCTAATGATTTAGAGGGATGGGTTTTTTTGGGAGGTCTGGGAGTCAGCCACAGGGAATGCACTGGAAGGTTGGAGGTACTGTTCTCAAATCTTTTGCTCAAGGCTAAAGCTCTACCACTGTGAGCCACAGCTCAGAGTTTTGCAGACTTCTTGCAAGGGCTGGGTTTTAAACCCACCAGTGTGAGATCTCAGCCCCTGAATATCTTGGATGACAGGGCTGAGTGAACTAGCAGCATCTGGCTCCGTGGGGCTGGGTGGTAGTGATTTACTTCTGGCTGTCAGTTTAGATGTCAGCTTTCAGCACCAGACTCCTGGTTTGCTCTGTAAGGAGGTATTTGAAACCCTATACTTATACCATTGAAGTTAGAACATTTTATTTTCTTTTTTTTTGGTGCCAGTCCTGGGTCTTGAGTAAGGGTTTAGACATAGTCCCTAAGCTTTTATGCTCAAAGCTAGTGCTCGACTGCTTGATCAACAGCATGACTTCCAGATTTTTCTGTGCATGCGGTAGTGAGGAATCGAACCCAGGGATTTGTACATACTAGGCAAGCACCCAACCACTGAGCCCCGGGAGTGACAAGAGTATGAACAGATAAATGTGTAGATTGGTTGACAGTTAAATGGATGTATATGTGTATAACAAGAGAGAGATGACTGTATACTATGTAACTGCATATAAACTATTACTACCAATTATTGGCAATTAAATTATTCCTTCCTTTTTAAAGTATCATGATTGAATATAGAATAAAATATTAATTGAAAATTAGTCAATGTAGTATAATTGTTGTGTATAATTTTATAATATAATCGTACACTAACTACTAATTTAATTGTTACTTTTATAACATTCCATTCCTATGGATGCATATGGGAATGGGTTTCTTAGACTCTCCCACCATTCATTAGTGGCAGTCCTGGGATTCGACCTCCAGACCTAATTTGCCAGTTTTGGCTATGGCTTCCTTAATAGCTGCCAAACATCAGCAATGCAAGGTCATGTACACTTTCTGGGCCTTGGCATTTAGACCCAGGATGGTTACAATACAAAGGAAATAAAAAGGCAAAACTACTTTCTTGAACTTCTCAGTATTATGCTTCTCCTTTTTATTTTTTATATTTTTTGCCTGTCCGGAGATTTGAACTCAGGTCCTAGGATCCCAGTGCTGGCAGTGGCAGAGATGCCAAGACCTGACTTCAATCCCCGTACATGGCAATAATAATAATAATAATAATAATAATAATAATAATAATAATAATAATAATAATAATAATAATTAGACCCTGGCTTGAATTTGCACAATTTTTCTGGTAGGCATGGGATTTGAACTCAGGGTCTGGGCAACTCTGTGACAATGTGGGTGAAGGGGAATGGCTCACTGTCCTTGAAGACAAGAAATTCAGACCAGTTCCTAGGACCTGAATTGAATCCCAGCCCTGGAAAAAATAATGTTCATATATGAGATCTATTTATATACATGGGTTTACTGCATTGACATTTATTACCCTTATTTATTTAGTATTATTACACATATAACATTCCTTTTAGTATATCATACCACATAGGATATATTTTATACATCATACTGAGACCAAGGACTTTCTCAGAGAAGGAAAACAATGTGTCAAAATTGGCTTCTTACTACAAAGAATCAATTTTTGGCCATCCTGGGATTTCATCTCACAGACTACAATGCCCAATCCATAAATGGGGTCACAGTCTTAGCATACCAGACTCTGGCAAACTGAGCTGCCAGGGAGCTCAGAGGACCTATGATCAAGCCACACTATTCCCATGGGACTAGTGGGGCTTGATCATAGGTATGATGATATATGTATATTTATATATATATGTAAATATACATATCTATCATATATATACACATCTATCATCATATATATGTATATTTATATATAAATATACATATATACATATATATGTTGATAGATGTGTAGATTGAGATATATATTTATGTATATATATACATATATATATATATAGAGAGAGGGACTGTGAGGATATTAAATTATATATATTATTACCAATTATTAGCTATTAAATTATGTTTCCATTGAATGAAGTATCCTGGTTGAATACATATGAAAGCATTAATTAAAAATTAGTCAATATCCTTAATCATACCATGATGCTAGAATGGATGATATAAATCCAATACTTATTCTGTGGCATTCTAAAATAGAATCATGAAGCCACTGCACATTTAATTATTACTTTTATAATATTGCATTAGCATTCACATGAACAGGAATGAGTTTGTCAGGATCTCCCTCCATTTGTGGGTGGCAGACCTAGCATTCAAACTCCAAGCCTGAGTGGTTTAATTTGAATGCAATCCATTGGAATGACACCGTGAAGATTTCAGATTGTTATGAATAAAAAAAAAAGAACAAGAAGAAAAGAAAGCAAGTTGTCAGTGGCTCCTGCCTGTAATCCTAGCTCCTTAGGAGGCTGAGATGTAAAGAATGCCAATTTCAATTCAGCCGGGGTGGGAAAGTCCATGATACCCTTCTTTCTAAGAGGTCACATGAAAAAGAAAAACCATGAATGTGTCTGTGGCTCAAGGGCAGAGTGCTACACTTCAGCAAAAGGAGCTCAGGGAGAGATCCTAGGCTCATAGTACAACCACAGATCTGCCAAAAAACATAGGAGGCAATAACTCCTTGTATCTTTGTATGGATGATGAGCATTCAGCAGGTTGCCCATGCCCAGGCACCCAACCTGGGCAAGCTAGGACAAGCCCTCAGAGAGTACTAAGTCTGAGCTGGCAACTTGAACAAAGCATCCTTCTCTGCCATTTAAAAAACAGAAGCCTTATGTTCTGGCCGAGGTGTCCCATTGGGACACCTAGAAGCCAGACATTGCCTCCAGGGAGACCACAGTTCTAGGCTATAGTAGTTGTCGAAGATTCTGGCTTCATATTCTCTATCCCTCTGTATGATGTGAGCCTAGACTTCCGGGGCCTGGTGGCTATCATTCATTTATCATTCCTCATTTCCAAGTCACAGGCTGGTCCCAAATATTGGCAAAGATATGAAATAGTCAGCGATTTCTACAATTAAAGGGATAAGTTAATAAACCCCACCCTCATAACTCCCATGAGAAGTGAGCCTTGGATTGTGGGTTGTGTATGTGGCTTAGTGGTAGAGTGCTTACATAGCACCTATGCATGAAGCCTTGGGTTCTATTCCTCAGTACCACAGAAACAGAAAAAGCCAAAAGTGGCACTAGGGCTTAAGTGGTAGTGTGCTAGCCTTGAGCAAAATAAGCTCAGGAACATGTCCACACCCTGAGTTCAAGCCCCAAGACTGGCAAAACAAAAGTCAGCCTGGTGAGATATATTGTTCTGGGACTCAGAGGAGGTCCGACATTATAGGTAAGAGGTAGGGTAAAGGGCAGGTGCTGGAGGCTCACCCCTGTAATCTTAGCTAATTAGGAGGCTGAGATTTGAGGATGACAATTGCAAGCAACCAAGTCTATATGAGATACTTTCCTCCAATTAAACACCCAAAAATCCAGAAGTAGAGCTGTGGTTCAAGTAGAGCGCTAGCCTTGAGCACAAAGGCTCAGGGATAGAATAGCATCCAGGCCATGAATTCAAACCCTAGGAATGGCACACACATGCGCGCGCGCACACACACACACACACACACACACACACATCAAGATTGAGCATTTGCCAGTCAGCCTGCACAAGTTCTATCTCTAGAAACTTAATACTAAAAAAAAAAAAGAGAGGGAGATTGGAAGGAAAGACTTGATCCACGAGGTGATATAACCAGTGCCAAAATTCCACAGGAGTTCTAAGATGTGAAAGAGGACAGAGAGCCTCAGGCAGAAAGTCCAGCATGGGCAACGGTCCTGAGGTGTGGTTTAGAGCAGGTGGTGTGGGTGGAATGAAGGTTTTGTGGCTTCAGACAAGTCTGGCAGGACATTCAAGGCTGTGTCAAGGTTTGTACTTGAGTCACATGTAGAGCAGAGGTTGGGATCCCA